>NC_048413.1:27024457-27027327 GCF_013103735.1 Etheostoma cragini | reverse complement strand
TGTTTAGACTTTTTTCCAACATACTATACTATGACTTCTTTGACTTTTTTCGACATACTATACTATGACTTTTTTGACATTTTTGGACTTACTGACTTTTAATAACTTTTTTGACATACTATACTATACGTAATCTTTATCCACATACTATACTATGACTTTTTTGGACATACTATACTATGACTTTTTTTTAAATCTTTTTCGACGTAACATACTATGACTTTTTTGACATTGTTGGACATACTATACTATGACTTTTTGACTTTTTGAAACATGCTATATTATACTATGACTTTTTAGACTTTTTTCGACATACTGTAACTTTGTAGACTTTTTTCCAACATACTATACTATGACTTTTTTGACTTTTTTTGCCATACTATGACTTTTTAGACTTTTTTCCAACATACTATACTAGGACCTTTTTTGACTATTTTTCGACATTCTATACTATGACTTTTTTGGACTTACTGACTTTTAATAACTTTTTTGACATACTATACTATATGTAATCTTTATCCACATACTATACTATGACTTTTTTGGACATACTATACTATGACTTTTTTTAAAATCTTTTTCGACATAACAAACTATGACTTTTTTGACATTGTTGGACATACTATACTATGACTTTTTGACTTTTTGAAACATGCTATATTATGACTTTTTTGACTTTTTTCCAACATACTATACTATGACTTTTTAGACTTTTTTCGACATACTGTAACTTTGTAGACTTTTTTCCAACATACTATACTATGACATTTTTGACTTTTTTCGACATACTATACTATGACTCTTTTGACTTTTTTGGACATATTATACTATGACTTTTTGCGACATACTATGACTATTTTGACTTTTCCCAACATACTACACTATGACTTTTTTGACTTTTAATAACTTTTTCGACATACTAAACTATGTTTTTTATCACTTACTGTACAATGACTTTTCATGACTTTCTTACTATATATTATATATTTACATAGACATTCTTACTATACTGCCGTTTTTATTTAATTTTTTCGACATACTATACTATGACTTTTTTAACATCGACATGCTATACTATGACTTTTCTTAATCTTTATCGCCATACTATACTATGATATTTTTATAGGGCTGTAACTATACACCAACCCATGATTCCATTCATATCACAATTTTTGACCCACGATTCAGCACAAACCTCGATGTTATTTAATTTAAATGTTTTTCGACATACTATACTATGACCTTTTATCACTTTTTTCTACATACTAGGACTTTTTATTACTTTTTCATACTATACATTGACTTTGCAAAACAGATATCCTCTTATCAAACTGAAATGGTGTTATTTTAAATAACAAAAATTTGATTTCTAAAACAAATCCCACATCAAAATAATTAAATACATAGATAAAAATATCTTCAAATAAATAAACTAAGAACACGTGAAACCTAAAGTAGATTTTAAACGCCCTAGGATGTTTAACGATTGCATTAATTTTTTTATCTCAACTTTATCTTATCTTTACATCCCTAATATTTACCATGTAATTGTATTCATGGCAGCCAGCAGGAAATGTACAGAAGATATAACTTAAATAAAATATGACAAATCCAAATCTCATATTTTATTAGTAAACTCCTGATGCTTGAGTGCAGGGCTGTAGTCAAGACCACCTTAGTCGAGTCCAAGACCAGGACTAGTCCAGTCCAAGACAAGACCGAATCCAAAGAGGTTTGAGTCAGAGTCAAGACCGAGTCCAGGACAGAAAAAAAGGTTTTATGCATGACAGTATCAAGACAATCATTTTGGGTTTCCCTTTCCCTCCAATATTATTATCAACATAATAAAGACACCTGGACTCGGTCCAGACCAAAAGCCATATTGGGCAAGACCAGTGGCCGAGACCGAGACAAGTCCGAGTCCAAATACTAGCGAGTACGAGACGAGTCCGAGGCCATAGAAAAACAGTCTCGGGTCCGGACTCGAGTCCTCCAGCCCTGCTTGAGTGTGACCGGTTGTGCTTTGTGTCGTCAGCTTGGCTGCAGGTCTTCCTCCTCGCTCTCCCATCTTCAAGTCCTGGCTGCACTGCTGGAACCACCTAAGCCACAAGGTACCGTCTATCAAACGCAGTCCGCTGCTTACATGTGGGGCGCTCCCGGTCTCTGGGGCTCCGGGTTTCTGGGTCTGTGTCTGTTCACTGATCTGCAATCTAGAGAGGTAGTAGTCAACAAAAGAAGGCCTGTTCCAACTTCAAATTCAACAGTCTTTGTAGTGTCAATGATAGGGCTGCGTTAAAAAAAACACAAGCTTAATTTTAATTATCCGATGTCGATTCATAAAATCCTGGGATCGATCTTTTAAGAGGCTTCGTTTTAAAGCTAGAGTGAAGATATTGTTACATGAAACCAGACTATTCATGTCAGGCTACATTTTGGTGAGGCAACAACAGCCGTGGCTTGTTTTCACAGATTTATGAATGACTCTGTCTATCTGTCTCAAGTCTCTCTGTGCTAAACAAAACCCTTGTACAATTTTTTTTAGACGTATTTATTTATAAAAGTTATCATAATTATTCATAGGAGCCACAAAATTTGCAAATGTGGAATTTTCCGCAGATTAAAAAAAAAAAATTACATTTTTATTATGAACTAAAAGTCAGAATGTTGCAACATCTTCACCCTTTAGCAGAAAAACTAAAAAAAAACTGCAGATTCCGTTTGGGTCTGTTCACATTTAGCATTTAATTTTTAGTTGGTGTAAACACATGGGGGTACATCTTCACGTCGTTAGGCTTTCACTTTTAGTCGTTGTAAGTATTGTGTTTTAAAGAAGTGAAACCAAAGGTTCAGAACGACCCCCCCCCCCCCCC
>NC_048413.1:27018119-27024352 GCF_013103735.1 Etheostoma cragini | reverse complement strand
TGTGTGTGTGTGTGTGTGTGTGTGTGTGTGTGTGTGTGTGTGTGTGTGTGTGTGTGTGTGTGTGTGTGTGTCCTCTCCCGTCAGGGTCAGCTCTTCAGAGGGTCCAGCTTCTTTTTTCGCCGGGTGCCCGTCACCTCCCGGCCCTCCACCGAGGGATAACATCATCTTCATCTTCATCTTCATCATCATCATCATCATCGCTTGCTGGGATGTTCTTCCTCCATCTGCCCCCCCCCCACACAAATATGAATCATGTATGAAGTGTGTACTTCGTCCACAGCGATCCCAAATCTTAAGGGTTAGTGGTGCTAACCTCAGGCTAAGCATACGTACATTTTAACAGCGGGGGGGAGGGGGGATTTAATTTTTTTCCATATTTATACTTATTTAAAATCTTATTTATTCTAAACAACCTAAATGTGAAATGTCTGCACCGTTATCATTTGCAGAAGACTAAATAAAGTGAATAAGGGTGCAGACACTTCCCATATAGTTTGTCGACCGATACTTTGCCAAAGCAACTTTTTTTATTCCTTTTTTCACTCAGTAACGGATGAAATGTAGCGAAAAAACATACTAAAGTAAAAGTAAAGTTACTGTTTTTTAAAAACAAGTGTACGCCTTTATGTTTTACGATAACTCTTACACTCCTATTTAACATCTAGTACTTTAACTTAATATGCTTAAGCTGAAAAGGAACCTTTAAAATGTAAAAGTACACCAAAAAAAGCTACATTACAGTAACTTGATTGATTGTAATTTGTTATACCCACACACACACACACACACCCACACACACACACACACACAAACACACAAACACACACACACACACACAGCATTCGAGGTCGGGAAGTTCGGTCTGGACTTGATCCGTTGTGGAGCGACTATGCTCCAACCCGAGCTGTTTGGACCAATCAGATCGTTAGGGCGGGGCTTTACACAATGACGGACAGGTGATCAACAGCAATCAACCACGTCACCAAAGAGCGCTCGGGTTGAATTAGTTTACTACAAAGATGGCTGTCGCTGGAGAACTGAGATGTGTCGATACCGCCGTAAACCCAATAAGGGCTGCTGAGGGGCTTAAAGAGTCTAAAATGTAGTCTTAAATCCGCTGAGGTATTTGTATTATTATTATTATTATTATCATCTTAAATTATTTTTAAAAGGTTTTCAACATCCTACATCCGTGCAACTCTACCTCTAATTTATTCCATGGTGTTGTAGTTCTTTCTTTTGCTGGTCCCTAAATGTACAGATCATTATTACTCTGTCGCTTTTATTCAATTTGAACACATTCATCTACTCTGCAGCTACTTTTGTGGCTCTGCATTTCGGTGTACTTCGACGTCGCGCTATAGGTCTTAAAATTCATTCATAAAGTTCTTAAAAAGGTCTTAGATTTGACTTGTTAAAACCTGCAGAAACCCCGAGGCTGCAGTTACACTATCGCCGGGAGCTGACGGAGCGCAGTCCGCCTTTTATCTTTGTTACTATGCAAAACATTTTTATTTTTTTTAAACAAAACAACTGGGCATAGTTTCATATTAATTAGGTTTTTATAACCATTAATTCCAAAAATCGCTGTAAAGCTAGAAATGAGTTAGTGTAAGTTGTGTTTATACTAGTGGTAGTAAAACAATATGTTGAAAAAAGACAACACAAGAGTTAATGGTAAAAAAACGTCTCAGTGATGCTTTAAATTCTCCTTTAAAATCCTTAGAAACTCAAATTAGTCCGTTGTGCCGGGAATACCAAAAAGTATTTTTGTTTAGTTTAAATAAAATGATTTTAGAAAAAAAAAACATGGACACATGGACATAAATATCTATAAATATATAAAAAATTAATGGAAACTCTTACCCTGGAAATCCAGAGTTCTCACGAGAACTCTGGATGAATTTGCCCATGCTGCTCATTAACTATGCCCTGGTAGACGAGCTGCACCAATCACATCGCTGTATCTGATGTAGGCGGGGCCAGAGGCGAGCTGCACCAATCACATCGCTGTATCTGATATAGGCGGGACAAGAGGCGAGCTGGACCAATCACATCGCTGTATCTGATATAGGCGGGACCAGAGGCGAGCTGGACCAATCCCATCGCTGTATCTGATGTAGGCGGGGCCAGAGGCGAGCTGCACCAATCACATCGCTGTATCTGATATAGGCGGGACCAGAGGCGAGCTGGACCAATCACATAGCTGTCATTACTCATTACTCATTGCCAGACCCTAAATCTTTTGGATTTGGGTCTTGATTTCCAGGCTAGGAATATGAAACATATGATTATAAATACTGAAAACATTGAACATGATGTAGCTGTAGACAGAACTATATTCCTTACATTTAAATTTTATACCCTGAAGTTTTCAGAATGTTTTTTGCTTTAAAATAGACTTGTGCAGGGCGCCCGGGTGGCTCAGTTGGAAGAGCGGGCGCACATATTTAGAGGTTGCTCCTGGATTTGCTGCATGTTGTCCCCCCCCCCCCCCCCCCCCCCCCCCCCCCGTCATGTCTTTAGCTGTCCTGTCAAATAAAGACCTAAAAATTCCACAAAAACAAACATTTTCATTCCATCATACCCAATGTGTGTCACATTGAAATGTGTCCCTAGAGGACGGTTAAAAGCTCCACGCATGTGTTCCTGGTGATTAATAAACGAATGCTTATATTTTGACTCCAGTGAAGTCTGACAGGCTGTCTCTCTCTCTGTGTTTTTATTCACGTAACTGGGTCATTTTCTGCAATCTGGGGAATTTTTCTGCCTCAATTTATGCTCCAAATGTCCAAAATCCAATTTTACCGAAGTTTTTTTTTTTTTGCCAATAAAGGCTCCGATTCCGATACGATTGGGACATCACCACAAATTATCAACATTCACAACATTTGCTCCAATCACATCGGTGTATCTGATATAGGCGGGACCAGAGGCAAGCTGAACCAATCACATTGCTGTATATGATATAGGCGGGGCCAGAGGCAAGCTGAACCAATCACATCGCTGTATCTGATATAGGCGGGACCAGAGGAGAGCTGAACCAATCACATCGCTGTATATGATATAGGCGGGACCAGAGGCAAGCTGAACCAATCACATAGCTGTATCTGATATAGGCGGGACCAGAGGCAAGCTGAACCAATACCATCGCTGTATCTGATATAGGCGGGGCCAGAGGAGAGCTGAACCAATCACATTGCTGTATCTGATATAGGCGGGACCAGAGGAGAGCTGAACCAATCACATTGCTGTATCTGATATAGGCGGGACCAGAGGAGAGCTGAACCAATCACATCGCTGTATATGATATAGGCGGGACCAGAGGAGAGCTGAACCAATCACATTGCTGTATCTGATGTAGGCGGGGCCAGAGGAGAGCTGAACCAATCACATTGCTGTATATGATGTAGGCGGGGCCAGAGGAGAGCTGAACAGAAGAAAGCAGAACTCGTCATATTAAACTCTAAATGCCACTAATTAAGTTGAGCGTCCGCTTATAAATATTTCACAATTGGCATTAATTTAACTTTTCAACGACATTTTAACTAATTAAACCCACTCCATTTTTTTTTTATTTCAGCCTTTCAACATCGAGCAAAAACTGCATTTTCTAGTTAATTTAACCATGAAGAAGAAAGAAGACGCAACACAGCCTGTAAGTGCAGAGTAATTCATTGTCAAATAGCAGAAAACAAAATATAACAGCCACGCGCTACACAGAGAACAGTGGTTTAAATAATGTACACCCACCTTCCCATCATCCCTCTCTCCGCTCACGCGCCGCACGGCACGGCACGGCACGGCACGAGCGGAGCGCACACACACGCCGAGCATCACTCTACAAAACCAACTTCCAACACGCACGCATATACACACACACGTACAAACGCACACACACACGTACAAACGCAAGCATATACGCACGCATGCACGCATATACACACGCACGTACGTACGTACACAAGCACACACACACGCACGTACAAACGCAAGCATATATACACACGCACGCATATACACATGCACGTATGTACACAAGCACACACACGTACGCATAAACGCACATACATACGTACACACGCACGCACGTACGTACGTACGTACGTACACACACACACGTGTACACACACACACACGTGCAAACACAAACACACATGTACACACACAGACGTGGAAACACACAGACGTGGAAACACACAGACGTGCGTACACACACGTGTCAACGTATACACACACACACACACACATACACACCGAGTGACGTCATCAATAAAATAAGTAATCTCCGTGTGCTCTATTGCTTAAAGCTGACCCATGTGCTGTTTGGTAAAAACAAGGAGCAAGTGCCCCCCCCCCCAAAAAAAAACAAACTCCACCGCGTGCTTCTCTAACATTACAGCGTTACAACGTGCGGAGCGTCACCTACACACTACCTTTCATATAACAGACTACAAGAAAACCCCTTCAGACTGAGCGGTTGCTATGGGAACCCATTCCTGCCAAAAAGGAAAGAAAAATGCAAAAAGAAAATCTAGTTTTTTTTTTTTTTTAAGGCCCGATTATAAAAACACTGAACTACATGGTGATCTTTGAAAATTTGATACACTGAAAAATTATTGAAATTGAGATCCTGATTTCATGATTTCTTGATTTCTTGATTTCTTGATTTCTTGATTTCAGATCCTAACGATCACAAAAACAACATAATTGAGAAAATTATGATTTTCGTTCTGCAGGTAAACTCTTATTTTGTTAAGTTTTCTGACGGGGAAAGAATGAAGAGAAACCTCAACGTTCACGGTGTTTTTTACTTTTATTTCAACTTATTTTTTTTAAACTTTTAATTTAATTTTTTTTTTAAGTTCAATAAATGCAACATCATATAATCGACCAAAAATAATTGCGATCATGATTTTTTTTTCTGTCGTAATTGAGCAACTTTGATCCAAATTCGGAGTCCAGATAATCATAAAAAACTATATTTTCAGACTTAGTTTATTTTTCTTTGTTTTTTTTAACTAAATAAATTTGATCTCACGGTGACGTCATTAATCCTCGTGTCGTCTTCCCGTTAAACGCGAACTTGTCCTTCCAGGTAAAAATTTAAATTTAAATTTTTTTGTGCTTTCACGAGGCTTTTGTCATTTTTTCTGATTTATTCGTTGCTTTTTTCTCCAGATTTTGGCGCTTTAAAAAAAAACGTTTTACACTAATTCTTGTAATTCATGGTCAACAAATCTCATTTATATCAAATTATACATGTGTTTTTAGTTAAAAAGTCAGGAATTATGAATTATTTTCCCTAATAGTGAAGATCAGAGGATGTTGAGTGGATCTCAGATGGCTAGACGTTAAAGTTTAGCCCGGATACTGTTTGGAAACCATTAAAAAAAAAAGAATTAAAATGCTATGAGATTAAATAAAACACCCAAAAAATTAAATGAAAATAATTATTAATATCACCTGAAGAACGTTGTGTGGAATCATCCGTGTTATTTTTGGGTAATTTGGTTGAAAGAAATCCATATTCCTGATATAAAACACTTTGACCCGACGACAACACAAGGGTTAAAAACAAATTCCCAATTTCATCTTGACGAGTTTAACCTAAAAATATTAAAGTACGTCATGTGACAGTTTTGACAAAATGTAAAACCAAAAAAACGTATAATATCAAAATGATAAAAGTTCATTTTACGTGTTTTTTATTCAAGATCTGTTGTTTTTTTGGTGCTAATTTGGACTTTTTTGTTGGTTTTTTTTGCATCTTTTCTCTCCTCGTTTTTGGGGGAAATGGGTTTCCATGGTTTTACCTCATGTGGAGGAAACAGATGTTAAAATAAAAAAATAAAAATAAAATAAAAATGTCCGGGCTACATTCACAACAAACAGCATTTAGGAATTATTGTGGCAGCAAGAAATACATTTCTCCATTAATAAAAAAAAAAAAAAACTCCATTGACATTCATTTTAAATGACAGCATTTTGGATATTGTGTCCACTGGAAGATGTCCTACGTTTAAAGTCCGTCCACGCCGTCCCTGGTTCTCGCTCGCGTCCAACGAGCTGGATGCTTTGGACGCTGCAGGTTGCCATGACTACAGCTGTACACGTGTCACGCGATGGGTCCGAAACAGGCGGAGCGGGTCAAACTGGTGTTTCCCCCTCTCATTCCCCCTGCTCTGGTGTTTCCCCCTCTCATTCCCCCTGCTCTGGTGTTTCCACCTCTC
>NC_048413.1:27015642-27017979 GCF_013103735.1 Etheostoma cragini | reverse complement strand
TCCCCCTCTCATTCCCCCTGCTCTGGTGTTTCCCCCTCTCATTCCCCCTGCTCTGGCGTTTCCCAGCCTGTAAACCGGAGACCTGTGGAAACACGTCTGACCCGTTTTGGTTTGGACTCTGCAGGGTTGGGTTACATGGAGACCTTCGGCAACACCAAAACTTGCGCCGCCTATAAACAACGTTGACGTGGCATCGTCATCCCGCCTAGCTCCGCCCTCCCGTCATAAAAACCCAAAAATCTAGGTATTAAAAAAACGCCAGTCCCCAAACCAACCGGTAACGGCACGGACGCCATGTCCACTAATCTTACAGTCTATGCATTAGAACACTAGAACTGTGACTTTCTTTAATAAGTTTCAAGCTAGCGCCGTCACTCCCCTGTCGAACCCATGCGCGGACACAGGTGTACTTTTCCAGTCTAATTAAAACCCATTAATTAACGAGCTGTAGGCTCGACTGCACAGGAGCCCTTCAAACGTCACGTAAGGTGCCAGAAGGTATTTTTAAAACATAAGGGGGTCGTCGTTGTGAAAAATGTAACAAGACCGTTGCGTCTGTTCCACAAAATGCATCACTCGTATTCACACTCTCCAACGAGCAAAACTCAGAATTGTAGTTTTAGAGATTCTTAATTGGTAAGTTACAAGATGTGACTTAGTGGGGGAAGACAAGCAGGAACATTCAGGTCTTTAGTCTTTGGTTTAGGTCTGGAGCCCCAGAAGCAGCACTTTAAAGACGCCTCGTTGGGAGCTCTTGTGGGGAAACAACGAGAAAACATCTGGACAGATTCCCTGAAGAGCACCAAGTGACCCCTGAATGCAACATTTTGAGTTGAGAAGTCAACACAGAAAGGGGGACATGTGGAGTGGATGTCCTGGTTTTTGGAGGAAAGGCGAGCCCTTGGTAGGTCCGAGTGGGTGACTGTCTGGTGCTGGTTTACAGAGCAGGAATGTAATGGATGCTGGTTTTAAGAGTGAAGACATCGACCTGCATCCGCTGGTGGAGAAGAAAGCAAGTGGAGAAGATCCCAATCGCTTTAAATCCCGGTTCAGTCTTCCCGTGTGTGCAGGAAAGTAGAGATGTACCCTCGGAAGCATCGGATTAAAAGTGAAGACCTGCAGAAATGAAGGCAAGCGGTCCCTGGGAAAAGCAAAACGGATGAAACTGAACCCCCTCATAATATTCGAGGATCCTCCTCGTCGCCCGGGTAGTAACGCAGAGAACAAAGAGTTCTCCTTTCAGAGCCGAGGTTCCTCAGACAACACAGGGTTTATTTTTGGACGAGTCTTTCAGGATTCACGGTGGCGTCGTGGGTTAAAAACTGAGACCGAGGGACGCTCATCTCTTCCCCGACTTCATGTAGGACGGTATCGCCCCCCGAGCCGTCAGGCCCTCGAAGCGTTTGTAGGTGTAGTTGATGAAGACCCAGTCCTTGTTCTTCAGGTCGGCCTCGGTCTGGTTGGACACCGGGGCGACTGGACGAGAAGAAGAGAGGTTCTTTAATTATTTCACACGCCGAAAACACAAAATATGGAACGTGTTGAAGAGAAATAGGCGGCGTACCTGTCGGTGTGAGGATGTCTGAATCGGGGAATTCGTCGAAGTTCGAGGTGTCGTCGATGCTTTTGATCTCTATGGGGATGGCAGCAGGTCTCTCTCTGGAGAGCAGACCAGGAGAGTTTGAGAACAGGTTTTTCTTAAAGCAGGTTCAAAGAACAGCTCATCTGGGGGGGATGCAAAGCTAAAAATGCTGCATTTCTTACCGTAATGACCCAAATATAAGAGCAAGGTTTATTCCACTAGGACTATATCTGAAAAAGTGAGGTTGTCCTAAATACGGGGTCTAGACTTTATCTCTAGATGTTATTTTGTTGAACAAATACATACATGTGTTCAATGTCTGCACATCACAGAGAAGATACTATGAAAAATTAGAGCTCAAGCCGTTGTCCCTTCCCGTAACTCATTTAACAGCCGGTACTATAACACGCACACGCGTGTTAATTCAGGATAAATAGCAAAAAGTAAAGTTTTTGGATTTGTCGCTGCAGCCAGTAACAGTAAGTAGCAAATCTTTCTTGACCCTCGTGTTGTCTTCCAATCAAAATTGAAAATCAACAATTTTGTTAAACACGCTTTTCAACCGACATTTTATATTTTTCACACGTTTTTGTCCCTTTTTTCAATGTTTGTCACTTTTTTGGACGTTCAACACCACATAACACTAACTTATTAACTTTAGTTTTACAGTTATTTTCAGAATTTATGGTCAATAAACCTCATTTATAGGAAATTATACCTAATGTTTGAGTTAGAAAAGCAGAAATTAGGAATTA
>NC_048413.1:27004744-27015542 GCF_013103735.1 Etheostoma cragini | reverse complement strand
GGGTCAGACACATTAGACACATTCAAAAAATCGATTATGGATTTTAAACTTCCAATATACAACCAACTTCACCACGGCAGCCGGTCCTCGCTCACTCCTACAGACACTGTTCTCGACGTGATTTATCATAATATTTTCGATTGAACGGGTTGAATAAAAATCAAATACAAATTCAAGCATTTTCAAGCCTTGCATCCAAAATTCAAACAACTTAAAAACCTTGAAATCTTCAAGGATTTCAAGCACCCGTAGGCACCCTGTCCCTAGTAGAGACACCGTTATTAACAGTCAGTCTACTCTGAAATACCAATCATCTGAGACAAATAAAAGATTGTAAATGTATCGCTGTAATAACGGTCCTTTAACCCTCATGTTGTCCCTTGGGTCAAATTTGACAAGCTTTCAGTCAACTGTAAATTTTTTGTCACAAGGAACGTTAAAAACATCAAAAAGCACCCACAACATTGAAAAAGTGACAAAAATGTTGGAAGTAGTTGGCCTAATACACCAAATGGTTGTCATGGTTGAGGGGACGACAACACAAGGGTCAACACAGACACGTGATAGCTTTTCTCACCTGATGTGGTCGTAGTCCACGCCCTCAAAGAAAGGATTGGACTTGATCTCCTCGACCCCCGCAGCACCGATCCTGTGCTCCTCCTCACAGCAGAACCTGCTCACACAACGCTTCATTAACATCACACACACTCAACAACTCATTACACAACACTTAAGGTGCTCCGAAGTCCGGTTCAGATTCAGATTCAGAAGATTTGCGACGAGACAAAACCGTTTTAGGACACTGCAGGAGAAGTTTCAGCGGTCTGAAGCGGCCCGACTCAGCTGGTCCAGACCCCCGAGGCTGGTTTATAGAACGTAGGAGCCGTCTCCTGTTATAAAAAC
Organism: Etheostoma cragini; assembly: GCF_013103735.1. NCBI lineage: Eukaryota > Metazoa > Chordata > Actinopteri > Perciformes > Percidae > Etheostoma > Etheostoma cragini. Next base: position 27,014,639 of record NC_048413.1, on the reverse strand, counting down.
GTCAGCTGGCGAAGTCAGCTACAAACTGTAGAAACTAAGTAAACCGTTTTATTTCGACAGCTGGCTGGAAACGGACCAACGAATGTGGTGGAGCGTGGCCAGAGAGCGACGCTGGTGTGATGGTGGACTGGTAGCTGGAGAGGTGCCAGTCCAGCTCCTGGGCACTGCCAAGGTGCTCTTGAGCAAGGCATCGAACCCCCGACTACTCGGGGTCCTTTTCCATGAGCAGCCCCCCCCCCCCCACTCTGACATCTCTCCATTAGTGCGTGTATAGGTCCTGAGCGTGTGTGTGTACTTCAGGCCTGTGTGTAATAACAACAGAGTGTACAGCGTAGTTTCCCCTTGTGGAATAAATAAAGTATAACAACATTTTAAAAATTTAAATACAAAATATTAAAACAAAGTGGTGAATCACGGCCGGGGGGGGGCTCAGCTGGTGGAGCAGGCGCCCGTTCAGTATATAGAGGTTTTGCTGCATGCCCCCCCCCCCCTCAACTGGTCTGGTAGAATAAAGGCCTGATAAAGCCCCAAGAAATATTCCTAAAAAACAAAACCATGCAGTGAATCACATAAATAAGATATGAAAAATTACATAAAAAAGGGCATGTTCTTTTATTGAAGATATAGAGCATTGAATTAAAAAGTAAAGGCCCCACAAAAAAAAAAAAAAAAGAACAACAATTTTATTTTAAAGTCCTGTTTTCTTTCAACTAACACATTTTTGTGTGTAATTTGCAGCCTTTTGCAACGTGTTTGTTGCGCAAGTTGAGACAGCGACGACGGGGGAATGAAACGACACGAAGTGCAGCCCTAGCAGCAAGTACCTTACTCTCACTAACGTTATCCACACTCATATTTAGACGGAACGAATGATGGCCTACGTCCAGCTGCTGCAAAAAAAGCCTGAACGTCAGAAGTACAAAGAGTCGTTGCTATGGAGATGATACACCGCCTCGTCTGATTGGTGCGAAGTGGCAGCTTTCACAACTGGTGCTTCGCAAGTCTCATCTTATCGCAAATCTTCCCTCTGAACTGGGCTTCAGGGTTAGGGTAACTTAGACGTGTTCAAAATGACAAGTGAATGAGTCTTTTATCAATTTACACAACAAGTATATCAAGTGAGTGCACAAGTGATTGTGATGAAAGACAAAAAGAGAGGTTTTCCTGCCTGAGGATCAGATCTTTGGCCTTCTCGGATATGGGCACCTCTGGAGGAAAGGTCAGCGTCTCTCGCCAGTTCATCACCTTCCTGTAGGTCTCCTGAGGCGTCTCGGAGCAGAACGGGGGGTACCCTGCAGGCAGCGAGGGGAACAAAAACATCTTTTTAAACCACATACGGTCATTTTGGTAAATAAGGTGAAAACTGTTCCATCGTAGGGGTCTGACGTTACACCAAAGTCTCGGTTCTGGGGTCACGGTTCAATGTGGATTCTGTACAATGGGGAAAATAAAAAATAAAAGTGCAGAAAATATGCAAATACAGAGCAAACTCTATCAGCTGTACTTAGAGGCTGAGCAGGGATGCCCTACTGCGGAGCTTATTCCCCAGAGTCCTCAGGTTCTTTGGATTAGGGTGGCACCCTAATAACATATTATTATCCAGCTGGGAGGCCTCCTTCTAGCTCCTGGGTCTTCCCCGAGGCCTCATCCCAGCTGGACGTCCCTCCACCTAGTCCTGGGTCTTCCTCGAGGCCTCCTCCCAGCTGGACGTCCCTCCACCTAGCTCCTGGGTCTTCCCCGAGGCCTCCTCCCAGCTGGACCAGCCTTCATGACCATGGGTGAGGGTAGGAACGAGCACTGACCGGTGGATCGAGAGCTTTGCCTTCTGGCTCAGCTCCCTTTTCATGATGGGTCCAACATTTACTTTGGGTACTACGGGGCGAAAGATTCGCTCAGAATCTGTGTTCACTTCTCCCGCTGGAATCACTCATTCGACTCTAGTCTCCTAAAGAGGGCATGGCAGTGGTCAACCATGTGACACAGATACAGGAAGTCACTGAGTTGGGGGCGTCCCTGTTCTAAACCATCTCTGATATGTTTGGGTTACACGGCCCTGTACCAAAAGGCCTGGGGAGGCATACACGTCTCATTACAGCCCTATTCCACTGAGTCCTTACCTATCAGCATCTCATACATGATGACACCCAGGCTCCACCAATCGCAGAGCTTGTTGTATCCATTTTGCATGAAGACCTCCGGGGCGATGTAGTCTGGGGTTCCCACGGTAGAGAAAGCCTGTCGGAGAAGAGGAGCAGGGAGGGAACAACAGAAAGCTTTAATGTTAAAGATTAAAAAGGCTCCTAAAGCAGTTTTTTTGAGCAGTGAGGTGTTACATGAACCCACCGTTTTCTGCAAGAGTTTGGGTTTTACACATCACAGATATCTGGATTTGAGTCTCTCTGTTCTCTGTTCAGCCTTTCTTTCGAGACAAAAGGCACTTTTACCGTTATCTATAAACAATATGACTACATTGGCATCACTTAGAGCCTGTGAAACACACTGTGGAAGTGACAATAAACTGAATTATTTGTGGTGTTGGATATGTTCAGTGATACTGAATAGAAGGGGGTTTCTGCACGTTTCACCAAGTCAAATTTAAGACTTTTTTTTAAAGAACTACATGAAGAAATTTAAGTCCTATAATTTGTAATATTGCTGATTTGTTGTTTTATAGAGAGACAATTTTAAGATCTATCCAGGGACAACGGATGAAAAATAGCCTTTTGGGTAATTCTGGTGCATTTACAGCGATGTTAATTAATGTACACTGTCCCTGTCTAATAAATTAATAAAATAAAAATAAATATAATTATCACAACATAAAAGTACAACAAAATGCAGAGCTACAAAAGTACTTCCAAAGTTAATAAACTTATTAGAATTGAAGGAAAGCTACAAAGAGAAAAAATAATGTAATAATAAATATATAGCTATTAAGTTACTTGGACGAGCCAAAAGAAAGTCTTTAAAAAGTCTTAAATTTGACTTGGTGAAACCTGCAGAAACCCCTTATATACAGAGGGAGCATTACGAGGACGTAGGGAGATTAAAACCGGTTTAAAACATTGAAGACCTTGAACACAACATCTGTGAAACACAGCCAATTCAAGAGTTTTTAAGGCCTTTTTTTTTTTTATAGACTTCTTTTAAAACTCCACAGAAACCCTTATATGTGATAACCTTTGGTACCGATACCAGAACTAAGAGTAAAAACTAACAATGTTGACATGTTTTTTTAAACTCGTGCTGTATTCATTCACAATAAAAAGCCACCTTCAAAAGGACGTTATCACGTCTCCGTCTGGACTTACCAGCTGCCTCCGGTTCCTCTTCCAGGTCTCTGCCTTCCTCTTGGAGTTCATGTTCTGAAAAGCTGTGGAGACAGGACGGCTCAGTGTTAAAGCAAGCTGGGGACCCGGACCCGGACCCGGACCCGGACCCCGACCCCCCCCCCCCCACAAGCTCTCATACAGCCTGATGTGTGCAGCATCTTCACTTAAATTCAGTTTATTTCAGAAGGGGACAGTGAAAATTAATAAAACACATGATTATAAGTGGGGTTAAAAATGCCACAATTAGTTGCATTTTAAAGTGGCAATTAACAAAAGGCTATTTTTTAATCTGTAGTCCCCTGTAATCTTAACCACTGTGGAATCATTCCTGGTATATTAAGACAACAGTTTTTACAGAGACTACATATGGTCAAACTCTTCAGTTTTATATGTCCTAGGGCTGTCAATCGATATTTAAAATATCAATATATTTAATCGCATGATTGTCCACAGTTAACTCGCAATCAATTGCAAATTAAACACACATGTATGATCTGTTCTAAATGTACATTAGAAGGGATATTTTTTAAGTTTTTAACCCTCTTATCAACATGGGAGCGTGGAATTTTGCTTGCTCGAAGCAAATGTTTATTATTATTATTATTGCAACAATCCAAATAAATTACAAATACTGTCTAGAATATTCCCCAGAATAACGTAAAAAGGTAAAATAAAGATAACGTATGCTCAAAAGATATGCTGACAAACGACAAGCTGAAAGCATAATATGGCAAACTCAAGCCCATCAAGCAACAACAGATGAGTTAAATGTAACTTTACTTGGTAAAAAGAATTTGTGTTAAATTTGTCATCATCGCGCTCATTTTAACAGCCTTGGGACATATCAGGACATCCATATATAAAAATAACAGATTTGAGTGGTAAAACATGAACACATGCAAGATAAAGTTGAGATAAAAAGGAAGGGGTTGCCTGACTTTGCTTACTGAGGTCACTGGGCAGGCTGTGGTTCAGGTTCTTGTAGAACTCGGTGCGGTGAGCCCTCTTCAGCCCCGTGCACAGACCAAAGTCAGACAGCTTCACATGACCCTGAAAACACAAAACAGACACTATTAGAACAACTGAAGTCGGCAGCACACGCGATGTGTAGACAGTAGGTGTGCATGCTCGAGATCAGCCTCCAGCTGAGTGGCACATAAAGACATCATAAAGTTAAATTTAAGTATATTAAGGTTCATTGGGCTGCAGATGCAAAGTAGGAAGGGCAAGAAGAGGGGCTGTGCCTAGCGTATGTGTAGTTTTTCCAGCAAACTATCGGGTATTCCAACGCTCAAGTATGGAAAGTATTTATAAAAACAGAATACTGAGAAAGTCAAATAGCATTGTGCTAAAAAAACTGAAACGGGTCGAATTTGAAAGGGAGGACAACATGGGGGTTAACTAAAAATGTATGTTCAATAAATTAGGTTTGTTGACCATGAATTACAAGTATATAAGTATATAACCTACTATTAAACCAGCTCAGGTTTAAAAAAAAAAAAAAGAGCCAAAATCTGGAAAAACTGACCGATAAATCAGAAAAAGCAACAAAAATATTGGAAAAGCACAAAAAAATAAATCATTTTCAATTATGACCTGGAAGGACAAGTTCACGGTTAACGGGAAGACAACACAAGGGTGGACTTTCTGGGAACAGGTCCCTAAGAGACGAGACCGGCTTTGAAGCAACTCCTGTGACTCTCCATAAGTCAGATTCATCGAGTCCGACTGCCTACTCGCCGATTCAACAAGTCAAAATCGGCCGAAACGAACGCCTACGGCTCCTCCGACCGACGACGGCGTGGAGCACACCGAACGGACTCCGGTCACCGGCCACGCCAGACTGTCCAACGACGTCTGACGGACAATTACCGGGTGCCTAGCGTATGTGTATTTTCTAGCAAACTATCGGGCATCAGGATTGTGGATAATCAGAAGCACCCCCTTGCCTCCTCATTTGAACTGCTGCCCTTTAGGACGACAATACTGTGCTCCAATGTTTAAAAACAACAGATCCAAGCTCTACTTTGTTCCACAGGTCATCAAACTCCTTAATAAGGAAGGCCCTGTACGATAATAGGTAGATTTGGTGTATTAATTTTTTATTTCCCTTTCTCCCAGCTGGTCTGGAACCCTATCCCCCCCCCCCCCCCCCCCCCCCCCCCCCCCCCCCCCCATAGTGCTTTGGTCTATGTTATGAGTGGCAATGTATACGTGTTATAGTTTCTCTTCTTCCTTGTCTTGTCTGTCCTATTGTTGTATTTAATACCATGTGATGTGATTTTACTGCAAAATGATTTCCCCGTGGGGACAATAAACACGAACAAACGAACAAACGCATGTTTAGACTCCAGTAACAACCAGGTTACCAGACAAATTGACAATGAAAAAGCAAGTTCTTCATCAAGGACACGGAAGTAATTCGCCCGCTGATTAAACTAACATTACTACAAGTCACACACCCATCACAGCAATTCTCACGTCAACTTTTTACATAGTACTTCCTGATTGGCTGATCCAAGGAACTTTATTATTAAGAGCTGATCAGTGCCAAGTATAACTGTATTTCAATTTGTTGCAATAGATTAGATTAGACTTTATTCATCCCAAAACGGGGACATTTCGTTATTACAGCAGCAGAATTTTCTTCAATAACAGCAAAAAACAAAAACACACAAACAAGTAGACACACAAGACATACAGGCAAACACTAGACAATGACTATATGGTAGACTGAAAGGAAGCAAATGGCGTCAAATAAAGGTATTTTAAAGTGCATAGATGGTTACATCTATATGATGACAGTGTTCCTGACTGAGGTAACGTAATAGACAAGGTGACAAGGTGGTTGACCACGACTCACCCTGGAGTCCAGCAGCAAGTTGTCGGGTTTGATGTCTCTGTGAATGAAGCCCAGCTGGTGGATGGAGTCGATGGCCAGCACCGTCTCGGCGATGTAGAACTGAGTCGCCTCTTCTGTCAGAGTGTCCTTCTTCATCAGCAGGGTCATCATGTCTCCTGCGACACAACAGCGGAGACTACAGTCACACCAGCACTTGTGTTGCGTAGCGATGGACAACAAGCATCTCTGACAGGCTGGGTTTAACACTCGTGTTGACCTCGGGTCAAAGGGACCCGTTTCAAAGTGGTTTATATCAGAAATATGGATTTCTTTCAACCTAATTGCCCAAAAACAACATGGATGATTCCATACAACGTTCTTCAGGTAAAATTAATGATTCGCTTCAAAGAATTCTGGTCGTCATGTGTGGCCGCGTGCAGCAGATATGTTACGTATTACATGGGTAGGTTATAGGTTATGCAAGTCTGAGTTTTGAACTCAAGTCCCCATCTCTGCCAGAACACCAGCGCTGGCTTGTGATGCGTTCAGGGTCCCCCGGCAGTACTGTTCTGTAGGGTTAAGGGCTCATACCTCCAGGCAGGAACTCCATGATGAGGTAGAGGTTCATCTTATCCTGGAAGCTGTAGAACATCTTGACCACCCACAGACTATCTGCCTCTACCAGGATGTCCCGCTCAGCCCGGATATGTCCAACCTAACGGACAGAGGGACACGCACCAGTTAAAAACATGTCCAAGATGATCTCCAACAGCAGCAATTCAGTGTGTTTTCTCCTGCCTCACCTGTTCTTTCTCCAGCATGTCAGCTTTTCGGAGGATCTTCATGGCGTAGACGTGGCCGGTGTCTTTCTTCTGCACCAGACGAACCTGGAGGCAAACACAGCAATGATCACAACAACCAGACAGAGACTCGTCTTTTTCTGCAACCCCCTCCTTTTTCAAGTCTCCTATCCCCGGGACAGAGAGAGCAAGAGAGATATTTATATATTTAGGCCTTTATGTACATATTAGCTATGCTTAACCTATTTTCATATATATATTTGATTCCAGTGTGATACAGCAGTGTTCACACATCATTGTACTAGAGCTGTTTCTCCATTAGGTGGGGAGAGAGAGGGAGAGGGAGAGAGAGGGAGAGAGAGAGAGAGAGAGCGCGGTGTGCACGCAACAATTAGCTGTTTCTGTCAGATTTTGTCAATGAGACATTGCAATTCAACAGAAAGATTGGTAGTCCGCTTCCTGGATGTTATAGGATCTATGCATGCATGCATGGATCCTATAAACGCACATGTATTTATGTATGAATGTATGTGTGAATGTATGTACTGTATGCATGTATTTACTGTATGTATGTATGTATTTGGTTATAACTCAAATGACCTATTACGTAATGTAGGACGTAATGTGGTTGGTCTGACACAATAATCATTGTAATTGAATTTGGGTTTTCTTCCATTTTTTGTTGATTGCAAACGCAACTTGCATTGCATCCACATTCACCTTCACACATTATTTGTCATGTGCAACTAGATTTTGTGGTTTGCTTTTTCTTGTTTTGAAATGGACAATAAATCTTTAACATATCACAAAGTGGAACTGGATCATTAAAGCGGCGAGTACAGGTGATAGAGGTGTTGACTGCTCCTTGACTCAGCGGCTTATGGAGGTTTTAAAGAAGTCGCTACACATGGATTGGGCCACCACTCTTGCTCTTAGTTGTGGTATTTGTTGTGTTTTGGTGTAGTTTCATCGTCTGCCGTACGTTTACCTGGAAGTCCTGTCACAAGCTTTGCTAGCAGAGCAGCAGACCCATGCTGTATTTATCTATCTATCTATCTATCTATCTATCTATCTATCTATCTATCTATTTATTTATTTATTTATTCGTAGCATTGCCACACTCCCCTCGTTATAGTGTTACAATGGGAACTACTGGTCTAATCCAATAAGTAAAATAGTATATACATAATGTGTGTTTCAGCTGATACAGGGTGTATTTTAGATAAAAGGAAGTTTGAAAGAGCAGACAGAGAAAGAAGTGTTTGATCACAGTGATGAAATCAGTGAGGCGCCCGCTCTCGCTCACATGTGAGGCTAAAAATAAACAGTATGCCGTGAGAAGTAGTTGCTAGGGTTTACATTATGAGACATTATGTCTCCTGATTGTGACACTAACTCAAAACACAAGCCACAACACACAAACCTCTGACTTTTTTTTAAAGATGATTTTGAGGCCTTTTATTTCTATAGGACAGCTTAGACATGAAAGGGGGAATGACATGCAGCAAAGGGCAGCAGGTCGGAGTCAAACTTGCAGCTGCTGCATTGAGGGGTAATCTTCAATATGTGGTCCTGCTCTACCAGGTGAGCTACCCAAGCACCCCAATTAAATAAGATTTTACCCAAAAGTCTGCACCCACACGCCATTGTGAGCCAGATTTTTGAATCTATGTTGACCGCTTGCTTGCTTGCAATGGCACACGAGACTCATGTTTTAAGTGTTTATGTAAAAAAGGTTGTTACCTCTCCAAAAGCTCCTCGCCCAATCACCTTCAGGGACTCAAAGTCCTCCAGACCCAGTCGAGTACGCTTCAGACGCAGGAACTCTGTCTCTTTCCTGGCGTGCTGAGAACGCCGGATACGTTTCTGCAGAACACGGACATCACTTTGAAATACACCAGAATCTGATGCAACCTCGCTATTTAACATCATTCATAAAATTCATCATTATATACAGACCCACCAGGAATTTAACATCTTGTGATGGCAGTGCAATGTCTTGCAGTTTTAGCCCACCCACCAAAAAAATGGATGAATTAAAAGATTGTAAATTTCCCAATGACTTCTGTTTACAAAGTAATTAAATCAGAACACAGTTCAGCCGAGGTCAGACTAAATCACTGCTCTCTTTATTATTGTGGTTGTGTTATTGCCTCTGGGGTTTTTATGAACTAGTTGTCTTCTCAGTAAGGGTGGGAATCTTCACTCGTCTCACAATTCGATTAAGATTATCATGTCAACAAGTCGGATACATTTGATATCAAGATGCATCACAATCAATTATGGTCTGTTACTGCATCGATGCAGAATCAGCCAGTTCTGCATTACAATGCATGGATGCAATGATTCACCCCTACTTCTCAGGCTTGGGGTGTTTTGCCCGCGACAACCCCCCCCCCCCCCCGAGAAGGATGAAATCAGGGCTGATGGATTATGGGGGAAAAAGATCTTAATTATTTTGGTCAATATAGAAGTCACAGTTATTTAACGTGATACTGGAGCCACAGAGGAAAGCCAAACAACCTGCCGTGACACACAGCTGGATTTAGATCAGCCAAATATCTCTTAAAATTGCCAGTAAACTACTTTCTTAACCCCTTTTGGGTTAAATTCACCTGGTACATTATAAAAAAATGATTTGAGGGTTGCTTGTACAATTTACAGCAGATGTTCTCTGAGAATCTTATTTTATATCCAAGCTAAATTGGTAATTTAACTGAAATGTCCCCAAAGTAAATGCTATCGTATCATGAATGTTTTTGAATCAGGACCTTTGTTAATCAAATTAATTCAGGAAATTATTGCTAATACAACAATCTACACGGACAATCTAAATACATACAGTTCACTTGAAGAAAATAAACAAAATACAGTGGTGTGAAAAAGTGTTTGCCCCCTTCCTCATTTCCTGTTCCTTTGCA
>NC_048413.1:27002692-27004644 GCF_013103735.1 Etheostoma cragini | reverse complement strand
ACACTTAAGTGTGACAAACATGCAAAGGAACAGGAAATGAGGAAGGGGGCAAACACTTTTTCACACCACTGTAGCTAGTCTTGATCTAAAACTCCTGCATTATAAACAGGGACTGAGGACAACTTCAGGTCAATTCTCCCACACTGCTACAAAGCATGCTGCACGTGTGTTTGTGTGTGTGTGTGCGTGTGTGTGTGTGTGTGTGTGTGTCACTCACCTCTTCATCTGCCAAGCCCTCCTGGTCCATCACTTTCTCCAGCTTCTGCTGCCTGGAGAGACAATATAACCTTTACCACCATATTTTAGCCACAATGAAGAGAATACAAACCCCATCATATCAGTTATCGCTGTTCAGACCTTTTAGGATATTAACATAGTCCCAGAATCCTCAAATATGTCGGACATTACTACAGACATTCCTGTAATTGTACACTGCAACGTCTGCTGTGATGTATTATCATCAGCTGGAGCTTCCAGCGCGTGGCTGACGCTGCTGTTTGCAGAGTTATTGTCCATCGGATGCTCACATCATTCATTTTACATAACTGATTTGGTGAGTTGCGTGTCCTTGTTTCTATTCCAGTCATACGTTTTGCCCTGTTGGTGTATTGTGATCTACATTTTGTTGTGTGGTTCTTTTGTGTAATCTCGGCTACACTGAAAATGACGGCTTGCCCTCAATTGTACCTCTGAGAACTATAATCATAATCGTCATCAGAAGAGAGAAGTCTGTTTAAAAAAAAAAAAAAGGAAATCACGCAGCCTCCTGACTAAATCACCCAGTACAAGGATAGGCTGTTACAACAGGAAGTGGTCTTGCCTCAACCTAATTTAGACACACAGTTTGTACAGTTGTGTTTAGAATAATAACGGTATGTTTAAAAAAGTGAATAATGCTCAAAACCATTTATAATTGCTTTTAAATCTATGATATCAATGCATTGGGAACACCGCACATTCAATTACAAATATTCAATGAAGCTACAGTAGTTAGAGTTTCTTACTCAGAGTTATCTTCGCTGCAAATACGAACTAAATCACCTGATTAATGCAACATAATCACAACGTCTAACGGCCATGTCACCCTGTAGAAAGCTGCTACTAGCCTGGCTAGTTAGCCTAAAGAAACAAGCAGAAAGCGGTATAATCAATTACAGATTCAATTACACAGAATGAGCAGCATGCCTGTCATGACTGTTGGTTTTCTATGACTCTACAACACTTCCTAGTAAAGTATTTACCATGTAGAAATATCACTTCTACCAAAACATATGGTGTATGTGGTGAGTGAAGTTGGACTGCTATCATTTTAAACACAACTGTAAATCTGTGTGTGTGTGCTTGTGTATCAGCTTATAAGCAAAAGCAGAACAGCTGTATCTGTTTCCCTGTGAATAATTAAGATGTTGAATGTTTTATGGAATCACAAGATCGGGATGTGCAGAGCAAACCACCTGCAAAAGGAAAACCACAGAAGGACTCGTATAGATGTGACACTTACCTCATCTCTCTCTCTTCGTGCTGGGCGATGAGGTTGCTGTAGAAGTTCTCCAGGGTCACCTTGGCCATGGTGACCCGCTCCTTGGTGTGGTTGCTCATGGAGGAGCACGAGCTCGGGCCAGTCATCGCCATGCTTTACCTGGAAAGACACGCGGGTAAAGTTAGCCGCGGGTAAAGTTAGCCGCGAGAACGGAGCGCGTCCACGGCAACGTTAACGAAAAGGAACAAAACAATGGAAAACGTTGTAGGTAGGTAGGTAGGTAAGTAAGTAAGTCAGTAGGTAGGTAGGTAAGTAAGTAAGTAAGTAAGTAGGTAGGTAGGTAGGTAGGTAAGTCAGTAGGTAGGTAGGTAGGTAGGTAAGTCAGTAGGTAGGTAGGTAGGTAGGTAAGTAAGTCAGTAGGTAGGTAGGTAAGTAAGCAAGTAAGTAGGTAGGTAGGTAGGTAGGTAAGTAA
>NC_048413.1:26997557-27002592 GCF_013103735.1 Etheostoma cragini | reverse complement strand
GGGTCACAAAGTGCTTTACAGTAAAAACAAATAAAACAGCAACACATGAAACACTAAGCCATGTTGCTGGTTAAAACCTTGTCTAGGGTGCTAGATGAGACTTTGGACACCACACTACTGCACTAACGCAACCTGCACATTTGGCATATTTACATGTAGCATACATTGTTTTACATTTTAGCACATTATTTAAGCTGTCGCAAATTTTTGCTCCCCCATCTTGTACATATTCAAATATATTTGTCTTTTCACTTTATTCGTATTATTAATTCATGTATATTGTACGTATGTATATTTTTCCTAGTATTTCATTTATATTTATATTTTGTGCTATGTGACTGATTTTGCTGCCATAACACTGGAATTTCCCATTTTTCTTGGGATCAATAAACATCCATCCATCCATCCATCCATCCATCTAAAAAGATGAGTCTTCTGGTTTTTTTTAAAGAATCCAAAGCTCTCAAAGCCAAAGGGAGAGAGGTCCAGAGGCTCGGAGCCGCCACCGAGAAGGACTCGATCCCTTCTGGTTTTAAACCGTGTTCTGGGGAAGGTTTAAAGGTCTGAAGACCTCAGAGAGAGACCAGGACTGAGGGTGTGCAATAGATCCTTCATACAGGATCTAAGCGGAGTTAACTTACACCAACGTAAGTTGAACTTAAGTTGAACGGTTGTTGTTTTTAAAAGTGCAATAGAAATAAAATTGACATTAACTGAAATAAAAATAAAACAAGGCATTACAAAAGAAAAACTGTAACGTCTGTTTGCAAACTCAATTATTAAATTAAATAAGGTTAAATGTTTCCGAACATGACATTTCCCGTAGTCACTGTTTGATTACGACTGTGTCGGATAAAAGCAAATGCCTCGCGGTGTTTATTACAGGGAAACAGCCCGTGGATTTGAAAGTACATTTGAGAAGCGAGCACAAGGAGGCTAACCTAGCTTATCCTAACGAGGTAAAGGAGAACGCAACTCTGTCTATCTATCCATCTTTCTCTCTATCTATCCATCTTTCTCTCTATCGATCCATCTTTCTCTCTATCTATCTATGTATCTATCTGTCTATCTATCCATCCATCTATCTTTCTATCCATCTTTCTCTCTATCTATCCATCTTTCTCTCTATCTATCCATCTTTCTCTCTATCTATCTATCTCTGTCTTTCTCTCTATCCATCTATCTATCTTTCTCTCTATCTATCTATCTATCTATCCATCCATCTATCTATCCATCCATCTTTCTCTCTATCTATCCATCTTTTTCTCAATCTATCTCTCTCTCTCTGTCTTTCTCTCTATCTATCCATCTATCTTTCTATCCACCTTTCTCTCTATCTATCCATCTTTTTCTTAATCTATCTCTCTCTCTCTCTGTCTTTCTCTCTATCTATCTCTGTCTTTCTCTCTATCCATCTATCTATCTATCTATCTATCTTTCTCTCTATCTATCTCTCTATCTATCCATCTATCTTTCTCTCTATCTCTCTTTCTCTCCATCTATCTTTCTCTCTATCTATCTCTCGATCTCTCATCTATCTTTCTCTCTATCTCTCTCTCTATCTATCCATCTATTTCTCTATCTATCTATCCATCTGTCTGTCTATCTATCTATCTATCTATCTCTCGATCTCTCATCTATCTTTCTCTCTATCTCTCTATCTATCCATCTATCCATCTATCCATCTATCTTTCTCTCTATCTATCTCTCGATCTCTCATCTATCTATCTATCCATCTATCTCTCTCTCTATCCATCTGTCTATCTCTCTCTATCCATCTATCTCTCTCTCTCGATCTCTCATCTATCTTTCTCTCTATCTATCCATCTGTCTATCTCTCTCTATCTATCTTTATTAGGCTTAATCTAGAAACATATTCAAACTCAGAATCCTCTTTTCTAAGAGACAGTGTGTGAACAACCTGATTTCGTCACTATTTCTCTGCAAGGCTGCTTTCCTTCCTCTTTCTCTGGATCAACAGTCACCTCATTTCATCACTTCTTCATTGTTGTCAATGTGCGAGCTCGGTGTCGTCACACGTAACCCTCGCTGTGTACTCTGCTGCTGCGTTACGCTCCATAATCCACAATATTTATAATATATATCTATATCTCCGTTAGATGAAGCTGCCTTCAGGTGCGTCGGAAACGTGGCCGGGTTGGTCCAGTGGGCAGAGCAGGCGCACGTGTACTGGGAGGTTTATGCCTGGACGCTGAGGTGCAGGGTTTGACCCCCGACCTCCTGCATGTCTACACACACACACACACACACACCCTCTCTCACCTACCTGTCCTGTCCGTTAAAAAGGGGAAATGTAAAAAAAAAAAGATCTTTAAAAAAAACCAAAGTGCGTCCGAAGGACAACAGTCATAGTTTCTACTTGCTTATGTTGATTTTAACAACTCTTCTGGCTTTAAGACGGTCTAATACTCAAAAAGTATTGTTGTTGAGATGCACGTGATTCCCTTTAAAAAAAAAAAAAAAAAAAAAACACACCCCGAAGCACGTGTGATGTTTTGAATGTGCAAGAGAACAACACAAGAGAATAATTAATAAATAATAATAGTAATAATAATAATAATAATAATTAACTACATTTTCTCCATACACTAAAAAGGCACAAATAGTTGCAAACAAATTCACCAGAATGCAGGAAATTAAGTGTTTCAATACTGAAATAAAAACTCTTAATAATGAAAACAACGTCAATGATTGACGATAACATGAAAAGTGTTTAGAGTTTCCAGTAATCTCGCGAGAGTTCATCGTGTCGTACTCCATAAAAAACAAACAAGACACACACTGTTGTAGGTTATTTACTAATCAGGAATCATTAAGTTTGTCTGTCTTTTTCAAGCTACTGTCCATTAAATGCCAGTTTGATGGCGTCAACAACACGTAGATAACGAAAGTCGTTAGTTTCGGTTGCTACGAGACGTTAGCCATAAACGACCGTTGACGTTACCGACAGAGTAACGTAAAGAGGGCAATTTACTTCGATACTTAACGTACTTTTGCGTAACCTTGGTTACGTTTTTTTATCGTAATATACAGTCCACGTAGTTTCCGTTAACCCATAAGCATTAAACACAACAGCTTTAACGTTAACCTGCTATCATTAGTTAGCTAGCTAGTTAGCTATTAAAGTTCTTAGCTGCGTCAAGTCCGGTAGAGGAAGTACGAATAACACCGGATGTGCCCTTCAAAGTAAAACTACCGCGTTTGTAGTAAAGGCGGTTTCGTGGCATATTTGTCCATCTGAGTTTTATTTTGAAAGCCTTGACAGAAACGTTCGATTTCCGTTTTCACGAATTTGACAACTTGAAGTTACCAACGCAAATAGCTAAGGAAAAGTTAGCTAGTCAACGTTAGCTACGCGTCTGCTAAAGTCCTTTGTTTTGGAATAAAACACAAACGAGAGCACGTTAGACGTCCATTTAGTACGATAATTAACCAAAGAAAACGCGAGAAACAAACTGCCTACTAGTACTTTCGTTCTGTGTTTTAATAGTTGGTCTTTGTTCACTTACCTTGGTCGAAGGTGCGGTATCTGCCGTCTCTTCCTCTGCTTCGCCGAGGGTTGCGTCACCATCAGCGTGAACTCAGCGCGACACCTAGCGGCCAGTTGGTGGAACTTCAACCGCAGAGAAAACAGCAGCACCACCATAGACCACCATAATAATAATAATAATAATAATAATAATAATAATAATAATGTATACTTTTATTTTACAAGTCCCGCAAGGGGAAATAAAGGATAAAAGACATTATTAAAAAAAATTGTAACAAATTAAATTATTATTAATGGTCTATGAGCATCACCCATAGATTTTATATAAGGCGGGGTCACATAAGGTTGCTTGATTTCCCCCTTTTTTAATGTATTTTAGATGTTTAACTATTCTCTTTGGAAATGAACATATATTTTTTTGTATGATGCCGAATTGTTTAACAAGTTTTTAAATTTGTGAAAAAAAATAAGTAAAAAAAGTGATATTATCCCTAAAAATTGCTCATTATCCAGATTTCAAAGGAATTTCTATACGCAAGTGATTATTATTATTATTATTATTAAAATGGATGTTCGCTCGGCTTGATTCTCTGTTACAAAAATAAATAAAAAATAGTTGATTTCACAAATTAAAATCCATCTTTGAGTGATCTGAAAGATCACTTCAGCAAGTCGAGAAACGATTATTAAAAAAAAAAATAATCTATTCCTAATAAAATTATCCAACCAAACATCCATTTTAATAATAATAACATAGTAATGCCTTTAAAATCTGGATAGTGAGCAATATTTAGGGATAATGCAATTTTTTTTAAAGATGTATTTTAATTTGAGAATCGGAAATATATATATAGATTTTTACATTTTGCTGCATGTATTTGTACCAAGCTTTGGTTAACTCTGCAGTCTTGACTTAAATCTTTGAATAACCCTCGTGTTGTCCTCCCCCGGTCAAAAATTCTTAAAATTCTACTACTTTCACACTGTGTACTTTTTGGAATTCATGGTAAACAACCCTCATTTAAATAGAAGTATATCTAATATTTGAGTTAAAAAAAAGCAGGAATTATGAATTATTTTGACTTATAGTTAAGATCAGAGGAATGAAAGTGGTCCATTGTATTTGCAAAGAGCGTTGGAAGGAATCAAATCCATTTATTTGTGTTAATTTTGGATTAAAAAGAGACTCATATTTCAGATATAGACATTTTTTAAAGGGTCAGATTTGACTCGAGGACAACGGGAGGCTTAAAGATCTTATTATCATCATCTCAAGGAAAGGACCAACATGTGGAGCAAATTTAACATGAATTACTTAATTCTGCTCTTCTGTTTACAATGATATGGATTTCCTTGTAGGGACTCACTCACTCACACACACACTCACTCACTCACACACTCACTCACTCACACACACACTCACTCACTCACACACTCACTCACTCACTCACACACCCTCCCTCCCTCATTCACTCAAACACTCCCTCCCTCCCTCCCTCATTCACTTACACACTCATACACTCA
>NC_048413.1:26995352-26997457 GCF_013103735.1 Etheostoma cragini | reverse complement strand
ACACACAGAGAGAGACACACACACACACACAGAGACGCACACACACACACACACACACACATGGACAGGCACACACACATACAGACAAGCATATACACGCATGCACACGCACACGCACACACACACACACACACACAAAGGTTCTTAAGTCTCTGTATCTTGAGCTCACGTTGGAACCACTCGATGTTTCAGTCACTGACTCGAGCTCCGGTCCTTTTGTCTTTCAGGAATATTTCACACGAAGATCCTGGAATACCAAGAGAAGAAGAAAAGGGACAAGGCAAAGAAACACTAGCGGTTAGCGTGTGCGTGTGTGTCTGTGTGTGTGTGTGTGTGTGTGTGTGTGTGTGTGTGTGTGTGTCGTAAAGGAGGTCACAGGAAACAATGTGAATGTAGCACAGTGTGTTTTTATGCCCTTTTGATTTTAAAAGCAGGGTAAATAACAATAATAATTAACTTATGGGCTCTGAAAAAGGAACAAAAACCCTCCGCCCGTGTGTAGCTGCTGTAACACCACCCACCAATCACGGCCTCCCTGAAGCCTCCTGCACACCACCTGACGACAACTCAGGCGTGACGGTGCAAAACAAACGTACTCAATATTGTTATCGCAATATAGCGAATGAGTGTTCCGAGTGATGTTTAATTTATGGATCTCTGCGTCCCGTCCGTTGGCGCTGAGGCTTAGTTGTTTGATTTAGAGCCCACTTCAAAGGCTCTAATGATCATGTTTTCATTGGCCAGTCAACTTGGTTGCCATGCCGCTTGCACACGTGACACACCCCCACGCGGCGTACCATGTGGCGTGTGTGCGTAGTTTAGTGACGATGGATACAGGGGCTTGAGACGGTTTACACACCCGGGCTAACGGGTTAGTGTTGTTTGTTTGTGATTTTATCAATGGGACACACACATGTGGACAGACGAGGGCGGCGGTGGCGGCGGCGGTGTGCACCACGCAGGCGGTGTGCACCACGCAGGCGGTGTGCACCACGCAGGCGGTGTGCACCACGCAGGCGGTGTGCACCACGCAGGCGGTGTGCACGAGGCCTACAATTGGGCAAGGAGGCATTTCATTGGTTCGTTGTGGCCGCAGTTCAGTACACTGGGAGTTGGGAGGCGGAGCGTCGTTAGTTCAAGTCCCCCGTGTGGACCAACGTACACGTAGCGACGTAGTGTGGACTGGTGGCCGGATATGTGCCGGTTCACCTCCTTGAGCAAGGCACCCACTTCCCCAGGGCCCCCCCCCCCCACACACACACACACACACACTCTGACTCTCTCCAGTGTGTGTCGTGGGGGGGCAGTAGCTCAGTCCGTAGGGAGCTGGGTTGAGAACCGGAGGGTCGCTGGTTCAAGTCCCTATACGGACCAAAGTATGGTGGTGGACTAGGAGGTGCCAGTTCACCTCCTGGGCTCTTGAGCAAGGAAACGAACCCCCATCTGCTTGGGGTGCCTTTCCATGAGCATCACCCCCCCCCCCCCCCCCCAAGCACAAACACACACACACACTCTGACATCTCTCCATTAGTGCATGTGTAGGTACTGTGTGTGTGTGTGTGTGTGTGTGTGTGTGTGTAATTCAGGCCTGTGTGTAATAACAACAAATAATACATTAATACATTATTAAATGTAATTTCCCCACTGAAGATTAATAAAAATCATAATTTATTATTATGTTATTATGCTATCACCTCTCCATTTATGAGCCTGAGCTCGATGCGTGTCGCCTGTTTGTTTGAACCATTCGTGATAATAATAATAATAATAATAATAATATTATGAGGGTTTGCTTACTGATGAATGAGACAGGAAGTGTCTATACTGTACGGATATGTCTGTAACACTGGCGGGACGAGAGACTTCAGTTCCACGTGTGTGTCGCTGATGTGATGAAAATCAACTCAAATAAAGACTAGTTTTTGAAGTTCACGCTCCTAGAGTTTCTGACTTGAGTGAGTGAGTGAATGAGAGAGGGAGTGGGTGAGTGAGGGAGGCAGGGAGGGAGGGAGTGTGTGAGTGAGTGAATGAGGGAGGGAGTGTGGAGTGAGGGAGAGTGTGTAAGTGAGTGAGTGAGGGAGGGAGGGAGTGTGTGAGTGTGCAAA
>NC_048413.1:26993364-26995252 GCF_013103735.1 Etheostoma cragini | reverse complement strand
CCGAGTAATGGCCGACCGTCTTCACAAAGAAGTGAAGGAAGGCCTCCGACACCACCCGGTTCATCTCCTCCACCGCTGAAACAAAGGACCATCTGTGATGATACAACTCTATTTCTGCTCCTCACTCACACACACACACACACACACACAGTCGTGTCTGGCTATCTTTGTGGGGACCAGTCATTTAAATAATGCATTCCCTAACCCTAACCATAACCATCAAACCTAAATGCCTACCCTCAACCCTCACCCTAACCCTAACCATAACCTAACTCTAACCCTTCTCCTAAAACCAAGTCTTATTCCTCAAAAAGCCCTTTAACGTTGTGGGGACCAGCATTTTGTCCCCACAAAGCTGTCAGGTCCCCATAAGTATACTGTATTCACAGTTCACACACACACACACACACACACACACACACACACACACACCCCTGTCTGTGATCTGATTGGTTGCAGCTTACTCACTTAACACCTTTTGTCTGTTACTCAGCTCCTCTAGTATTTCGGTTTGGAGCTTCGGGGGCAGAATAGAGCTTTCGTCACCAATCTGGAAAAGGAAGATTACTGTTTAAGACAAATGTTTAACCCTCAATGTTCTTGTCCCTTTTTTCCACATTTTTGACGCTTTTTTCTCTCCATGTTTGACGTTTTCAACTCTACGTACTGTAACGCTAACTTATCAACTTTAGTTTCACAGTTATTTTTGGAATTTATGGTCAATAAACCTCATTTATAGGAAATTACACCTAATGTTTGAGTTATAAAAGCAGAAATTAGGAATTATTGAGACTAAAATTAAAGGAATGGATGTTGATGATAATCACAGATTGGAATATGTCAACTTTTACTCAATACTATTTCAAAAACACTTCACTTGTTTTCAAATGCTATAAAATTGAAGAAGACGCCCCAAAATTAATGAAAGCAGAGATTTGTACTTGGCAAAGAGCGTTGGGTGGAATCAATCATGTTATTTTGGGGAATTAAAAAGAACACTGATATAGGAAAACAGGTCAATTTAAAGGAGTAATTTCCTATCTATCTATCTATCTAAAGTTGGACTAAATGACACTTACTGAAACAATAAACGTCTCCTTTTTATCCTCGGACAAGTCGACCAACAGCAGCTGTGTTACAGAAAGGAGGAAAAAGCAGATTAAGGAGTCCAGCAAACACACACACACCCAAAACCAACCCCTTGTACAAATGGAGTCAAGTTTGGGTCGCCCTGACGACTCACATCGCTCTGGTCGGTGACCTGGTCCAGCAGGCGCTTCTGGACCCCCAGCAGGTAGGGCGTGGGTGCCATGACGACGTCGATCAGGATCTCCGGAACGATGGAGATCAAGGTGTGCTGCCAGGTGAAGGGGTACAGCAGGGCTGCTACCGCATGGATGACCTGGGAGAGTGTGCTGGGGAGAGGAAGAGAGAGAAAAGAGAGAGGGCTGATGTGTTCTGGTCCTTTAGTCGACCTGCTTGTGCTTTTGTGTTTTCAACGTTTCGGTTGTCTTTATAAAAACCGAAACGTTTTTTTTTTTCTCCACTTTTTCCAATGTTTCTTTCCATTTTTGACTGCGCTTTTTGATGTTTTTGTGGGCTTCTCCGCTGCAGAACAATCCACTTTATTATTTTTTATGATTTAATTTTGAATTATTTAATGAAGCCGGTCTAACACTGAAGAAGCTGGAACCAGAGGAAGTTGTTGCTTAAAAAACAAACAAATAAAAATGGTTAATTTAGGGCTGAAACTAATACATGTCTGAATGATCAAAAGTGTCATGATTAAGCAATCAATATTTGATTGATTTGCATGCTGGTCTTACAGGGAGGTGTGTTCAGGTGCATTCTGGGCGTGCTGGTCTTACAGGGAGGTGTGTTCAGGTGC
>NC_048413.1:26991845-26993264 GCF_013103735.1 Etheostoma cragini | reverse complement strand
TCACCAACAGGCACGGGACCGGTTACCGGTGTCAAGGTAGACCGCGGTTTGCAAAAAGTCATGGTTTCACTCAAAACCACTAAAACTCTTCTGGCATTACCATAGACTGTTAAAATTAACCCTCATGTTGTCCTTGGGTCAAAATGACCCGTTGTCCTACATCAATGTTCTTTTTAATTCCCCAAAATAACATGATTGATTCCACCCAACGCTCTTTGCCAAGTACAAATCTCTACTTTCATTAATTTTGGGGCGTCTTATTCAATTTTATACCATTTGAAAACAAATGGAAGTGTTGTTGAAATAGTATTGAGTAAAAGTTGACATATTCCAGTCTGTGATTATCATCAACATCCATTCCTTTAATTTTAGTCTCAACAATTCCTAATTTCTGCTTTTCTAACTCAAACATTGGGTATAATTTCCTATAAATGAGGTTTAATGACCATGAATTCCAAAAAATAACTGTAAAACTAAAGTTAATAAGTTAGTGTCACGTAGCGTTGAAAGCGTCAAAAAAAGTGACAAACATGGAAAAAAAAGGAACAAAAATGTAAGAAAAAGTTAAAAACATTGATGATAAGCATCAATAAAAGGTGTTCATTTTCAATTTTGACAGGAAGACAACACGAGGGTTAAAGTACGAAACATCCAGGTCGGCAATGTGCTGCACATTTATTTGGGGATCAATAAATGTTTTTTTGATATGGAGTTGTTTTTAACGAGTCTTTAAGGACAGGAAATGCAGTTTAGAAATCCGACTCCCTGCCTGAGTGCAGTGTGTTTTAGAGTAAAATACATTGTGTTCAATGGGAAACAAGTTGTTGTTTTTAACAGACATTTAAAAGAAATTAATACTTTGAAACGCTGCCACTAAGACCAGAAGAGCAATGACTGGATCTGCACAGTCTTTTGTTACCGTATTTACTCTAAAGAAAGCACACGCAGTTTGCCGACCCACATACCGTAACTCTCCGTGCAGAAGGAGAGCGTTTTGTTGACTGACCTCAGTGCCCGACTCAGGAATGAAGCTCTTAATCTCCACGGTGTTACCGGGGGCGGGGAATGGAGCCTCCCTCAGCTTCTGCATGAACGGGTAGATCATCGCCATGGAGATCTGCCGCCGCTTCTCCACCTCGTCCAATATCTGTACACACACACGCGCGCACACACACACACACACGAAGACAGACACACATGCACACACGAAGACAGACAGACAGACAGACAGACACACGCACGAAGACAGACACACACACGCGCACACACACAAAGACAGACACACACGCACACATAAAGACAGACACACACACACACACACACGCACACACACGAAGACACACGCACACACACACAAAGACAGACAGACAGACACGCACACACACACAAAGACAGACAGACACACACACACACACACAC
>NC_048413.1:26977319-26991745 GCF_013103735.1 Etheostoma cragini | reverse complement strand
GTGTGTGTGTGTGTGTGTGTGTGTGTGTGTGTGTGTGTGTGTGTGTGTGTGTGTGTGTGTGTATATATATATATATACAAGTGTAAAAATACAAAACAGATAAGAAGAAAATAAACTTAATTAAATTAAAACTTGAGAATACAAATCCGCAAACTTTCATAAATGAAATAAATTAACAATAGTATTAGTAGTAGTATTAGTACTTCACACAGTAGCTGCCCGCAGATGCGCCTGCCTATTTATTATTAATCGACTTAATATATTCGGATATCGGCCGATGCCGATTATGTAAAAAATGCCAAAAACCGGTCGACCTCTAGTGAAAACACCTTGAACTGTGACATTTCCCTTAATTATTCATGTTGAACGTTAAGACATAACATAAGAAAACACTTTGCAAATGTAATCTGCCACTAAAGATGATTAAATTTCGACATGTAGAGTTAAGGGAAATTTCATTTACATTACCAATTTTGCTTCTCAGAGAACTTAAGCTGTACATGGTCAACTATTCAATTCACCTGCAACTATTTTGATCATTTTAATCTGTTTTCCATTATTTAAAAAAAAGCATGATCAGCTTGCTAAATATGAATATGTCGAAGTTTCTTCTCTCCTCTGTGACAGGAACCGGAATATCTTAGGGTGGAGGACAAAACGAGACATTTGAGGACGTCATCTTGGGAAACTCTGATCCACTTTGGGTCCTTTTCTTACATTACGAGACAACACAACTAATCCGGAAAACAATCACGTGTAATAATCTGTGTTTGCACTGTGTTAATAGCACCAGCCAACACCTTGCAGTTGCACAACGTTGCACTCAATCAGCTGCCAAGAAAACATGCTAAATATAGCCTGCATGTTAAACTATACTAAGGCTGTCGGGGCTTTTTTAACTCTTAAATTAAGAGCTGCAAGGATGAGTTGATTAGCTGTCGACTACACTATGAATCGCCAACTATTTAGATTATCAATTAATTCAAAAGTCATTCTCTGATGCCAGCTTGTTAAATGTGAATATGTTGAAGTTTTGTCTTTCCTCTGCGACAGCAACCTGAATATCTTTGAGTTGTGCGCAATCACGGAAGGCTTGTATCATCAAAAACAGTCAGTCTAGAGAAACTACGCGCTGTAGCTTTAAAAGTGCTAATGTTACGCTTATTTTCAGGTTTATAAACTGTATTTAGAGGTTGTACCAGAATAGGTTTACAGGGTTTCATTTTCAAATAACACCATCTTTTTTGTTGTACTGCACATTGCTGCAGCTCCTCTTTTCACCCTGGGTGTTGAGCTCTCTGTTCTAGCTACAGAGTGAGACATCTCACTGCTATCCCATCTTTGTTGGGAGTCGCACATTCCAACTCAGCACCAACGTAGCGCTGGTCTAGAGATCAGAACCGGTTACGATAGGTGCTGGGGGGGGGGGGGGGGGGGGGGGGTTATCATGACGTTAGAAAAGAAAAACTTCTGGCGGCCATTTTGAAAACCCCGGTCAGCTGTAAACCATAGAGAGCTGTTAACGTTAGCTCCGGACACCGGACGTGGATGGGGAACCAGAACCACTGTGGTCTGGGGAGGAACCCAACGGTCTGCTGGGTCTCAGGCTGGGGAAGATCAAGCTGGTTCTTAGAGAACTGGCAAGTAGAACCAGCACCGAACTGGCACCAGAACCAGAACCAGAACCAGCACCTGGTTAGCCTTGGTGGGAAAGACATAAAAGAGAGATTGGATTCGGTTGCACACACCTTGGAGAAGAGGCCGAAACAAGCCAGGGTGCTGATGATGCAGTAGGCCTCGGGGGGGCGAGCTCCTTTTCCTCTAGGCTGCAGATTGGAGAGTGAAAGGAGAGTGAAAGGAGAGGAGGAACATTGGAAAACGAGATCCAAATGATGACACAGTGAAGACAGCTTCAGCCTACTCACTGACCAGTAACCTCCTGCAGTATCCGTTTCTTCTGCTGCCGTCGACCTCCGTCAGAACGAAGGAGAACGTCTCGCTGGGAACGAAGAGGGAGGAACTCAAAACCAGGACGCACACCGAGTACGATGACATGCACACTAATGTTCCACTATTATTCCTAAGGGGGCCTCGGATCAGGATGTTTGGGGCCGATCACCGGACGAAGCATTGGTCGATACCGATCATCGGGTCTATTTGAAGCCTTCTATTTATCATCACAGCGCCACATATTTATCATATATGTTAATAGTCTTAACAACAATGTATATGTGTTGTGAATTGTCAAATGTTTAGAGACTATATCAGCAATTGTTTAGCTTTTTGTTCTAGCTCAAAATAAAAAAAATAAAAAATTTTCCTCACGAGTAGTGCAATCGTCTGATTGGCCGATCCGATCGGCCTTTATGGAGACCACCGATCTAACTATTTAAAGCCTTTATCGGCCAATAACGATCAGTGACCGATCAATCCGAGCACCCTTAATTATTCCGAATATGACAGTATTCAGAATTTGACACAGAATTCAGAATTTGGTCATGTAAACAGCATATTTTGATTAGCTATTCAGAAAAGGGCCTTTTATGAATTTTCCAATTGAGACGTGGTATTTTACAGTATAATTTGGGTGTTCGAGGCATTCTTTGGACATGGTGGCCCAATGGTTAGCACTGTGGCCTCTCAGCAAGATGGTTCTGTGTGGAGTTGGTATGTTCTCCCCATGTCTGCGTGGGTTTCCCCCCACCATCAGAAAAACATGTACTAGGTTCCCCTATCTCGGGGAACAAGGGTTACATAAGTAACCCGAGACGTTCTCCAGCCACTGGCTCTGATCAGGAGATGGTCCCCGGGCGCTGTGATTGGCTGCCCAATGCTCCCTTGAGGGATGGGTGAAATACAGAGAATGAATTTTGCTACATGTACAGTACGAGTATGGTTTTAATCAGGGTTTTTACTGCAGTTCACTGCTTATGATTAGATCTGTGCGTTGCTATGCTTGCTGTACACAAACCAACCGGCCAACAGACCCGATAAGAAGGAGAAACACAGCTACTTTACCAACACTTGGACATCAACAGGTTTTGAAAGAAATGAAAGAGGATTGCTGTGTTTGCATGGTCCAACAAGATGGAAAACTTGAAAAAAAAATTTCAAGCTATATTATGCACGGCTACACGTAAATGGGAATATTCGTGGAACAGTAACTTTCATTAGCCATGTAAGCAGCTTAGTCGGAATATTGTCTTTTTCGCAGTAAGGGCGAAAAACAGAAGATTACGTGCATGTAAACGTAGACACTGTTGTACACGTGAAGCATTAACACATGAATAAAAGAAAGCGATAAAACAGAGGAGTTGTACCTGTGATATTCTGTCAGAGGAGCCCAGCTGATGCCCTCTGGGAAACAGAAGAGGGTGAGCGCCTTTAGTGTCTTCTCCTCTTCCTCCTTCTGAAATTTGGCCATCCCATCTCTCTGAAAGTAAACAACCACACACACACACCTCTGTTAATTCATTCATGTAAAGCAATGTGTGTATTTTAGTGTGTGAGTTTCTGTAGTATGTGTATTTCCTTTCCAAACACTGTAAAAGCGTCTTTGACGGTTGCAAAAATCACTATAAAATAAAATGCATCACCATTAAAGTGCCCATATTATGCTCATAATTGTATTTTGAGGTTGTACCAAAATAGGTTTCCATGGTTTCGTTTTCATAAAACACCGTATTTTTTGTTGTACTGTACATTGCTGCAGCTCCTCTTTTCACCCGGTGTGTTGAGCTCTCTGTTTTATCTCCAGAGTGAGACATCTCACTTCTATACTATCTTTGTTGGGAGTTGCACATGCTCAGTAGCTCGGTCTGTTACTGAGCCATAACGTCAGATACAAGGTAACGGAGCCTTTTATACATTGTCTTGTTTCTTTAGAAATAAACAACGGACAAATAGATTCTTTAAACGCTTCAGATGTAAAGTTATTCACTGTCAAAGGGACGTCATAATGAATGGGAGTCAATGGGATGCTAACAGCAGGCGATGGCTTCGTAGCATTAAAATGGCGCCATGGGAGCCACGCTTAGAGAGGAGAGGCTGACCCCCTTTCTTCCGAACAAGCCGCCATGACAGTCAGGCTTGAAGTTCCAGTGAAGCCAGACCCACATGACGCATTCGTCCAATCAGATGCCGGTTTTCATTTTGTTGGGCGACAATACAGATACTGCTCAGAGCTAACCAAACGTGTAACCACCACTAACTTGTGTCCCCCCCCCCGACCTCTACTGGAAACCTGTGTTGCGTCCCCCTGACCTTGGGGAACTGGTAGGTGATCTGGGGCTCGTAGCTGCTGCCGTCTCTGGTCTTCTTGAGGCTGACCACCACCAGATACTCGAAGAAGTACTGGCCGCTGGCGTAGCGGGGCTGCCTGGACCCGCTGTCCGCCGCCGCCGGGCCGTTGCCCGGCGCCACCCCCGGGCCCGGCGGCTCGGCCGCCTCACAGTCTTTGACTTCTACACAGAAACGTAGAAATACAAGCATGTTAAAATAATAAAAAACATGTCTAAATGTTGAGTATAAGCACAGATGCCGACAGATGTACGTACACGGGGAAAGGATTTAAACATGATACACAGTGCCTTGCGAAAGTGTTTGGCCCCCTTGAACTTTTCAACCTTTTGACACATTTCAGGCTTCAAACATAAAGATATAAAATTTATATTTTTTGTGAAGAATCACCAACAAGTGGGACACAATTGTGAAGTGGAACGAAATCTGTTGGATATTTTAAACTTTTTTAGCAAATAAAAAACTGAAAAGTGGTGCGTGCAAACTTATTGGGCCCCCTTGCGTTAATACTTTGTAGAGAAACCTTTTGCTGCGATTACAGCTGCAAGTCGCTTGGGGAATGTCTCTATCAGTTTGGCACATCGAGAGACTGAAATTCTTGCCCATTCTTCCTCACAAAACAGCTCGAGCTCAGTGAGGTTGGATGGAGAGCGTTTGTGAACAGCAGTTTTCAGTTCTTTCCACAGATTCTGGATTGGATTCAGGTCTGGACTTTGACTTGGCCATTCTAACACCTGGATACGTTTATTTGTGAACCATTCCTTTGTAGATTTTGCAGTATGTTTGGGATCATTGTCTTGTTGGAAGATAAATCTCCGTCCCAGTTTCAGGTTTTTTTCAGACTCCAACAGGTTTTTATCCAGAATGGTCCTGTATTTGGCTGCATCCATCTTCCCCTCAATTTTACCCATCTTCCCTGTCCCTGCTGAAGAAAAGCAGGCCCAAACCATGATGCTGCCACCACCATGTTTGACAGTGGGGATGGTGTGTTGAGGGTGATGAGCTGTGTTGCTTTTACACCAAACATATCGTTTTGCATTGTGGCCAAAAAGTTTGATTTTGGTTTCATCTGACCAGAGCACCTTCTTCCACATGTTTGGTGGGTCTCCCAGGTGGCTTGTGGCAAACTTTAGACGAGACTTTTTATGGATATCTTTGAGAAATGGCTTTCTTCTTGCCACTCTTCCATGAAGGCCAGATTTGTGCAGTGTACGACTGATTGTTGTCCTATGGACAGACTCTCCCACCTCTGCTGTAGTTCTCTGCAGTTCATCCAGAGTGATCATGGGCCTCTTGGCTGCATCTCTGATCATCTTCTCCTTGTCTGAGCTGAAAGTTTACAGGGACAGTCAGGTCTTGGTAGATTTGCAGTGGTCCGATACTCCTTCCATTTCAACATGATCGCTTGCACAGTGCTCCTTGGGATGTTTAAAGCTTGGGAAATCTTTTTGTATCCAAATCCGGCTTTAAACTTCTCCACAACAGTATTACGGACCTGCCTGGTGTGTTCCTTGGTCTTCATGATGCTCTCTGCACTTTCAACAGAACCCTGAGACTCTCACAGAGCAGGTGCATTTATACAGAGACTTGATCACACACAGGTGGATTGTACTTATCACCATCAGTCATTTAGGACAACGTTGGATCATTCAGAGATCCTCGCTGGACTTCTGGAGTGAGTTTGCTGCACTGAAAGAAAAGGGGCCGAATAATTTTGCACGCACCACTTTTCAGTTTTTTATTTGCTAAAAAAGTTTAAAACATCCAATAGATTTCGTTCCACTTCACAATTGTGTCCCACTTGTTGGTGATTCTTCACAAAAAATAAAAATGTTGTATCTTTGTGTTTGAAGCTCGAAATGTGTCAAAAGGTTGAAAAGTTCAAGGGGGCCGAATACTCTCGCAAGGCACTGTAGGCAAAGTGGACTGGTCTTTTTTTGCCTTAAAGCTCATAAATGTTCTTATTATTTGAAGCATTAACGTTTTTTTTCTTCAAAACTCTACATAGAAGTTATTTCACACCTGAAAACATCATAAAATACTCATGACGTTTTTTCAGGTGTACTTACTTACTGAAACTATTCTTGAAAAACTGGAAAAAAATGGCATCAAAGAAACACTCTCACACTCACACACACACACACACACACGTAAATAAAAAAATTAAAAAGACACGGTATGTATTCAGATTTTTTCTTCTACCTTGTATCAATATTAATTTTTTTTAACAATGATTCACCAAAATATTCTCTGTTAATGCGGTCACGCCAGCGGCGACTACCTCATCTGCGGAAAGCCGAAAATGCAGAAAATCCACGTTACGTTCTTCTTCACGAATTAAATAAATGTCAGACTGGCTGATCAACATGTGATATGGTATATAGTTAAGTTTTTTAAGAAAATGTCTCACGATATAGTGTGTTTAATTAGATCTCTTGCTGCTTTAATACAACTTGTGTTTTTGGTTAAAGAAGGAAAAGAAAATCGCGATACTATCGGATCGCAGTACAAATCCAACCCCGTGGATCGTGGAAGAAGGGATTTGGGACAGAAGCATATCGTCCCGGACTTATGACGTCATCGTACTCACTGTCTCTCTTGCCTTTGCGGAAGGAGGGGAACCGGGCACTGAAGCGCTTGAAGGCTCCTTGTTGTCCCCCTTCATCGGGTCCGGACGGGATCGCGGCTGCAGAAACAAGATCAACAGAATCAACACCGAAACCTTCCCAACTGAAACATGCACCGACCCTGCAAGCTTAGTACTGGTCACAGCAGCTGCAGATGATGGATAGATAGATAGATAGATAGAAAGATAGACAGATAGATAGATAGATAGATAGATAGATAGATAGATAGATAGATAGATAGATAGATAGATAGATAGATAGATAGATAGAAAGATAGACAGATAGATAGATAGATAGATAGATAGATAGATAGATAGATGGATAGATAGATAGATAGATAGATAGATAGATAGATAGAGAGAGAGAGAGAGAGATAGATAGATAGATAGATAGATAGATAGATAGATAGATAGATAGATAGATAGATAGATAGATAGACAGATAGATAGACAGATAGATAGATAGAGAGAGAGATAGATAGATGGATAGATAAATAGAAAGATAGATAGATAGATAGATAGATAGACAGACAGATAGACAGATAGATAGATAGAGAGAGAGAGAGATAGATGGATAGATAAATAGAAAGATAGACAGATAGACAGATAGACAGATAGATAGAGAGAGAGATAGATAAATAGATAGATAAATAGAAAGATAGATAGATAGATAGATATTTATTGATCCCCAAAAATGGGAAATTACAGTGTTACAGCAGCACACAAAATATACATACATACAATATACATGAAATAATAATAATAATAATGACAAAATATAAGAATAAAATATAAGAATATAAGAACAAATATTTAAATATATACAAAAACAAAATGTGCAACTGATGGATTTTTATCAGTTATTGCTGTCGGGGTGTAAAGACCATCTCAATAAATATATATATATATATATATATATATATATATATATATATATAAAAGTGTATACGGGAAATAGTTGCCAACGTTGCATTCAAGTGTCTGTAAATGTTTTGATATGAGTTTCATTTCCTCATCATTAGAATCGATTCTAACAGATTCTACAACTGAGGGTAAGAAACTCCCAAAAACACAGTTACTACTTGACAAATGTGAACTTTATTTTATAATTGTGGCTAATTGTCTGTTTTAACAGTCTTTTCATAATGGAAGTAAGTTCCTGGGCAGTGTGAGACGTTTGAGGAACATCAGATATTTACTAGAAGATTAAAGCAACCACAACAACTAAGGTTTTGCAACACCCGTCTTCCTTATAAGTCTCGTGTGTGTATACTGCAGCAGTCACAGTGCTGAATCATCTGTTTATACCCCAGACCCCGAGGAAAGAATCTGCAAACGTGTGCTGCGTTCAGGGCATGTGGGAAAAAACAGCTTTCTATTAGGTGCATTATGTATGACTCATCTTTCAGATTGTAAATAAACGGCATTTGCAAAACGCTGGTGAATGCTATTCAAAATATACAACTGATGTCAGGCATCATTTCATTTGATTTCATATTTAAATCAACAATTTGAAGTGAAGAAATAGTTTTTATCTGTTTTTTTTAAACCTCACATGGGAACTCAGTGATTTCCTAAATGTTGGTATTACAAAAACATGAGAATACCTCACGTTTAGTGATGAATCAAAAGAGCAGAGATCACAGCACAGAAAGACAAAGAAACAGAAGGAACAGAGAGAAAGAGAAACGTGTTTTGCAAGAAATTTACTGAAGTAAAACTAATTTAAGGTGCTAACTCATTATGAGGAGCAGTTAAAGAAGTATTCAGCTCCTAAATGAATGAGTGAAACTACAAAAATGACTTTTCACAGATGTAATGATTGTAGTTTTTTGACAGTAATTTATGTTTTATCTGCTCTAGCTTCTCCGATGTTTTAGACACATGTGGTGATAATAACGAAGTCCAAAGTGATGTGAAAAAGAGACGCAAAACTACCAAAAAAGGGACACAAACCGACTACAAAGAGACGCAAAATCCCACAAAGAGACACAAGTTGTTTGGGGGAAATTCCTTTTTTTTTTTTATTGTTAAAACGCCACATTTTCTCGAGGAAGGACGCCTAAACACCTCGCCAAACACAAGCTCCTAAGTCTTTCCCAAACCGAGGGAAAACACTGTGCGATGGACGTGTTAAGTTGAAATGAGCAGCCCATGAAGACGTAGTTGAACTGAATGTTTGCATTTTAATTAACCTTTATTTAACCTTTATTTAACCTTTACTAAACCAGGAAGTCCCTTGAGTTTGAAATCTCTTTTTCGAGGGAGACCTGGTCAAGACGGCACACCGGTTACAATAGAGGAAAGGAACAGGTCACATGTGGCAGCTGTATTTTTGAATAACACAGCATTTCAACATGGCCTTAAATTCATTTAATGGGACTATAACATTTAGATGGAGCAAGTTTTGCAAGTTATTCCAAGACCGTGGAGCGAAGTAAGAGAAGGCTTCTTCCCCAGCTCAGTTAAAACCCTCGGAGCCTGATAAGAGCGCCACCTGGTGGACCGGAGATGAAAACAGCTGGACTTCAGCTTAAGGAGATTACATAAATATGCCGTCAGTAAGAGTTAGTTAAGAAGAGAAGACCACTATGGGACACAGAATCTAACAAGTGTAGAGTACTAGAGGCGGCATGCATGTAGACCAGGGGTTCCCAAAACTCTCAGCCCACGACCCCCAAAGTAACGGTGCAAGTGACTTGCGACCCCCCCCACTATAAAAAATGTAAACATTGCGAGCAACCGCACACGCACTACAGGCGTATCCAAACACGAGCATATCGACAATAACAGAAAATAACACAACAGTTTTATCTCGTGTTGAAATCATGGCTAATATACGCCATTTTTAATCGCTTCTAAAAATATATTTTATTTCTGGAAATCAACTTGCAACCCCCCCCTCTCTGGCTCGCGGACCCCCCTGTGGGTCCCAACCCCCACTTTGGGAATCACTGATGTAGACAACATCAGCATAGTCCAAAACACTTGTAAAAGTAGATAAATGTGACCTACAACTGGAGCAGAGAAACTAAGACACTGTCTAGGTTTCACTTTCAATCTGGTTTCTTTACACAACAACCTTTACTGAAGCCCAAAGTCCGTCTTGAGCCGACTCTGTTATCGTGACGATGTGTTTGCACTGTCAATAGCCACGGCCCCGTTTCCCCAGCCAACACCTTGCAGTTGCACAACGTTGCACTCAATCAGCTGCCAAGAAAACATGCAGAATACAGCCTGCAGCTAAAATTATATTGACACTGTAGAGGCTTTTTTAACTCATGACATAAGAGCTGCAATGAATTATTAGTTGTCAACTAAACTAAATAAATCGGTTTGACCCTTGTGTTGTCCTCCAGGGTCAAAACTGACAACTTTTTGACACTTTTGACACTTATTTCATCACTTTTTGACGCTTTCAACATTTATCCATTTTTGTAGCACTATTATCAGCATACTGCACAATAACACCAATATATATTACCACTAGTTTAACGCCATTTTTTTTTTCAAATTCTTGGTCAAGAAACCATCATTTATATGAAATAATATCATGTTATTGTCTTTTTTTTAAGTTATTATTTTGGGGGAAATATATTATTATAACACCCAAAATTCAATAAAGTAGTGAACCGATCCTTCAGCGTTATAGGGACCCATCCATGTAATATTTGGACAATTTGGATGAAAGAATCCCAAATTTCTGATGTAGAAACTTTTAAAATCTGGGTAATTTTGACCACAGGACAACAGAGGGTTAAGTCATGTTTTATGACAAAAATTATCTGATGTCAGTGTGTTAAATGTGAATATTTGAGTGAATATTCTAGTTTTTTGTCTCCTATGTGACAGTAAACTGAATATCTTTGAGTTGTGGACAAAAACAAGACATTTGAGGACGTCTTCTTGGCATTTTGGTCAATTCTTTTGCCATTTTCAGACTTTTTAAAGACCAAACAACTAATCAATTCATCCAGAAAATAATCATTAGTTTCCCTTTGGACTACAGCAAAAACTACAACAGGTTGCATCACTTTTTACTCTGGACATACACAATGATAAGGCCGGGTTCTTCCTGCATAGAGGACTCTCTTTTCTATGACATTGATTCTCCTAAATTAAAGGAATAGATGTTGATGATAATCACAGACTGGAATATGTCAACTTTTACTCAATACTATTTCAAAAACACTTCCATTTGTTTTACAATGCTATAAAATTGAATAAGACGCCCCAAAATTAATGAAAGTAGAGATTTGTACTTGGCAAAGAGCGTTGGGTGGAATCAATCATGTTATTTTGGGGAATTAAAAAGAACATTGATACAGGACAACATGAGGACAACATGAGGACAACGTGGGGACAACA
This sequence comes from Etheostoma cragini, assembly GCF_013103735.1. Lineage (NCBI taxonomy): Eukaryota > Metazoa > Chordata > Actinopteri > Perciformes > Percidae > Etheostoma > Etheostoma cragini. Next base: position 26,980,452 of record NC_048413.1, on the reverse strand, counting down.
TGAGGGCAACATGAAGACAACATGAGGGCAACATGAGGACAACATGAGGACAACATGGGGACAACATGAGGGCAACATGAGGACAACATGAGGACAACATGGAGACAACATGAAGACAACATGAGGACAACATGAGGACAACATGAGGGCAACATGAGGTAAACATGAGGACATGAGGTCAAGTTGAGGACAAGATGAGGACAACATCAAGACAACATGGGGACAACATGAGGACAACATCAGGACAACATGAAGACAACATGAGGACAACATGAGGACAACATGGGGACAAGATGAGGACAACATGAGGGCAACATGAGGACAACATGAGGACAACATGGGGACAAGATGAGGACAACATGAAGACAACATGAGGATAACATGAGGACAACATGAGGGCAACATGAGGTCAACATGAGGACATGAGGTCAAGTTGAGGACAAGATGAGGACAACATCAAGACAACATGGGGACAACATGAGGACAACATCAGGACAACATGAAGACAACATGAGGACAACATGAGGACAACATGGGGACAAGATGAGGACAACATGAGAACAACATGAGGGCAACATGAGGACAACATGAGGACAACATGGGGACAAGATGAGGACAACATGAGTAAAACATGAGGACAACATGAAGACAACATGAGGACAACATGAGAACAACATGAGGGCAACATGAGGACAAGATGAGGACAACATGAAGACCCCATGAAGACAAGATTAGGACAACATGAAGACCCCATGAAGACAAGATGAGGACAACATGGGGACAAGATGAGGACAACATGAAGACCCCATGAAGACAAGATTAGGACAACATGAAGACCCCATGAAGACAAGATGAGGACAACATGGGGACAAGATGAGGACAACATGGGGACAACATGAGGACAACCTGAAGACAACATGAGGGTTCGGTGCAGTACTTGAGTAAAAGTACATAGTTAAATTCCACATCTGATAATTGAGTAGCTGTACAATTACATAACAGCAGACTTGTCTAACGCCTGCATGCTTCTGCAGCTACGATGAGGGTGCAGACGCCCTGAAGGCTCCCGAACATGTTACGACACCATGTTGTCAAATCTATAAGAAAAGGAATGGCGTAGTCACCAAGAACCCACTAAAACTACCTGCTTTATGTACCTTCATGGGCTCTTTTCCTTTCATAATACCTGCAAAATGCAGATTATTTTGTTAAAAAGACACATTCCTGGTTTAATATGCACCATGAGGAGCCTCACATGGGGTTTGACGTGACTTTAAAATATTTAAAATTTAAAAAAAATGGCTTACTGATTATAGTGGCAACCTGCACAATTGGTTAATTTACATTTTAGCATATTATTTAAGCAGTTGCACATTTTGTTTTCCCATCCTGTACATATTTAAATACTCATTCTCATATTTTATTCTTATATTTAACTCCTATTAATAATATTATTATTATTTCATGTATACTGTATGTATGTATATATATATTTTTTTTTCCTAGTGTCCCATTTATATTTATACTCTGTGTTTTGTGACTGATGTAACACCGTAATTTCCCATTTTTGGGGATTAATAAATATCTATCTATCTATGTATAAGCAGTTTATTGCACTGATTGCAAAAAAATGAGACTCATCTGAGTCTATTTTTTAGCTGCAGAGGCTTCAAAAGTTTAAATTAATCTGAATTCTCAAGGTGAATTTATTCAATAGTTCAGAGTTGATAGGATATCAAGATTTAAGGTTAATGTTTCAGGTTAGACAACATACTGAAGTACACTATGGGAACTGGTCTCGATCAAAGGTCCGGCTTTGTGTTGACACAACCTTTCAGTTAAGCTTGTCGGACATGCCAAAAAGGAAAGAAGAAGTAAAATTATTGTGCAATATCATTTAATATATCATTCTGTATTCACACCAAAACTTCATTTAGAAACAAGTAGATTTAACTTCTGTAATCTCACCAAACTCCATTTAAAAACAAGTGGATTTAACTTCTGTAATCACACCAAACTCCATTTAGAAACAAGTAGATTTAACTTCTGTAATCTCACCAAACTCCATTTAGAAACAAGTGGATTTAACTTCTGTAATCTCACCAAACTTCATTTAGAAACAAGTGGATTTAACTTCTGTAATCACACCAAACTCCATTTAGAAACAAGTGGATTTAACTTCTGTAATCACACCAAACTCCATTCAGAAACAAGTAGATTTAACTTCTGTAATCACACCAAACTTCATTTAGAAACAAGTAGATTTAACTTCTGTAATCTCACCAAACTTAATTTAAAAAGAAGTAGATTTAACTTCTGTAATCTCACCAAACTTCATTTAGAAACAAGTAGATTTAACTTCTGTAATCACACCAAACTTCATTTAGAAACAATTGGATTTAACTTCTGTAATTACACCAAACTTCATTTAAAAACAAGTAGATTTAACTTCTGTAATCTCACCAAACTCCATTTAAAAACAAGTAGATTTAACTTCTGTAATTACACCAAACTCCATTTAGAAACAAGTAGATTTAACTTCTGTAATCTCACCAAACTTCATTCAGAAACAAGTAGATTTAACTTCTGTAATCACACCAAACTCCATTTAGAAACAAGTAGATTTAACTTCTGTAATCACACCAAACTTCATTTAGAAACAAGTGGATTTAACTTCTGTAATCACACCAAACTTCATTTAAAAACAAGTAGATTTAACTTCTGTAATCACACCAAACTTCATTCAGAAACAAGTGGATTTAACTTCTGTAATCACACCAAACTTCATTTAGAAACAAGTGGATTTAACTTCTGTAATTACACCAAACTTCATTTAGAAACAAGTGGATTTAACTTCTGTAATTACACCAAACTTCATCTAGAAACAAGTGGATTTAACTTCTGTAATTACACCAAACTCCATTGAAAAACAAGTGGATTTAACTTCTGTAATTACACCAAACTCCATTGAAAAACAAGTGGATTTAACTTCTGTAATTACCCCAAACTTCATTCAGAAACAAGTGGATTTAACTTCTGTAATTACACCAAACTTCATTTAGAAACAAGTAGATTTAACTTCTGTAATCACACCAAACTTCATTTAGAAACAAGTGGATTTAACTTCTGTAAT
>NC_048413.1:26970490-26977219 GCF_013103735.1 Etheostoma cragini | reverse complement strand
TCCCCATGTTGTCCTCATGTTGTCCCCATGTTGTCCTCATGTTGTCCCCATGTTGTCCTCATGTTGTCCTCATGTTGTTCTATATCAATGTTCTTTATAATTCCCCAAAATAACATGATTGATTCCACATAACCCTCTTTGCCAAGTACAAATCTCTACTTTCATTAATTTTGGGGCGTCTTATTCAATTTTATAGCATTGTAAAACAAATGGAAGTGTTTTTGAAATAGTATTGAGTAAAAGTTGACATATTCCAGTCTGTGATTATCATCAACATCCATTCCTTTAATTTTAGTCTCAATAATTCCTAATTTCTGCTTTTCTAACTGAAACATTAGGAATAATTTCCTATAAATGAGCTTTATTGACCATAAATTCCAAAAATAACTGTAGAACTAGTTAATAAGTTAGTGTTACGTAGTGTTGAAAACGTCAAAAAAGTGGCAAACATTGAAAAAAGGGACAAAAATGTAAGTAAAAGTTAAAAACCTCGATTAAAAGCGTCAACAAAAGTGTCTCGTGTCGTCTTCTTGTTGACCTGCAACTCTGGTTTTCTGGGTTGAAATTTCAACGTGTTGTTGTTCTATTTCTACACTTTTCTCAACGTTTTTTTATTCCTATTTCTTTGTGAAATTTGTGACATTTTTTTAACTTAGTTTTTAGTAATTTTATAAACAATATTTGTTTCGCTTTTTCCCAACGTTTTGGGATGTTTTTTTTTATCTGCGTTTTTGTGTTTTTTTCAACAATTGTCACTTTTTCTCAACGTTTTTGTCAATGTTATTCCTATTTCTTTGTCACATTTTTGAAATTGTTGTAACTTATTTTTTTTTATTTTTTTAACAATATTTGTGTCGCTTTTTCCAATGTTTTGGATGTTTTTATGTCACTTTTCCCGATTGACAAAAATGTAAAAAAAAAAAAAAAGGTTTAAAAAATACATTGATTAAAAACTTCAACAAAAAGTTGATATTCAGGGTTGGACCTCCTGTTGCCTCCACACACAGCGGGCCTACCTGAGCTCTTCACCAGGTCCTGGGGACCGTAACGCTGTGACGCACCGTCTTCATCCCGGACCGAGTCTGGGATTAGAAACAAAACAAAACTGATGTCTACAGGGTTTCATTAAAGATCTGTCCCCCCCCCCCACACACACACACACACACACTCAGATCAGCTGGTATTCTGTCTATAATGGAGTGGAATGGAAATATGTAAGTGACCCCAAACTTTAGACCGGTCGTGTGCAGTAAAGGCCGAAAGTTTGGACACTTTCTCATTCAATGCGTTTCGAGTCTTGGACCCGAACCACTTAGAACTCGGCCTTGACTCGGACTCGAACCTCTTTGAACTTGGCCTTGTCTTAGACTCAAACCAATTTGGACTTGGTCTTGTCTTGGTTGGACTCGGCCTTGACTCGGACTCAAACCTCTTTCTACTTGGTCTTGTCTTAGACTCGAACCTCTTTGGACTCGGTCTTGTCTTGGTTGGACTTGATCTTGACTCGGTCTCAAACCTCTTTGGACTCGGCCTTGTCTTAGACTCGAACCTCTTTGGACTCGGTCTTGTCTTGGACTCGAACCATTTTGCACTCGGCCTTGACTTAGACTCAAACCTCTTTGGACTTGGTCTTGACTTAGACTCAAACCTCTTTGGACTCGGTCTTGTCTCGGACTCTAACCTCTTTGGACTCGGTCTTGTCTTAGACTCAAACCATTTTGGACTCGGCCTTGTCTTAGACTCAAACCATTTTGGACTCGGTCTTGTCTTGGACACAAACCATTTTTGACTCTGCCTTGACTCGGACTCGAACCTCTTTGGACTTGGTCTTGTCTTAGACTTGAACCTCTTTGGACTCGGCCTTGACTCTGACTCGAACCAATTTGGACTCGGTCTTGTCTTGGACTCGAACCATTTTGGACTCGGCCTTGTCTTGGACTTGAACCATTTTCGACTCAGCCTTGACTCGGACTCAAACCTCTTTGGACTCGGTCTTGACTTGGACTCCAACCTCTTTGGACTCGGTCTTGTCTTGTACTTGGACCATTTTGGACTCGGCCTTGACTCGGACTCAAACCAATTTGGACTCGGTCTTGTCTTGGACTCTAACCATTTTGGACCCGGCCTTGACTCGGACTCGGACCTCTTTGGACTCGGTTTTGTCTTAGACTCAAACTATTTTGGACTCGGTCTTGTCTTGGACTCAAACCATTTTGGACTCGGTCTTGACTCGGACTCAAACCTCTTGGGACTCGGTCTTGTCTTGGACTCAAACCATTTTGGACCCGGCCTTGACTTGGACTCAGACCTCTTTGGACTTGGTCTTGTCTTAGACTCACACTATTTTGGACTCGGCCTTGACTCTGACTCAAACCTCTTTGGACTCTGTCTTGAACACATGTGGAATTATGTACTTAACAAAAAAGTGTGAAATAACTGAAGACATGTCTCATATTTTAGTTTCTACTGTACATCCTTTTAAAGTACATTTACAACAGATTAAAATATTGGTATGATTGCGATTAATTTGCAATTAATCATGAGTTAACTGTAGACAATCATGTGAACTTGCGATTAAGAAATGTAATTGATTGACAGCCCTATATCTTTATGAGGCAACAAACTACTTAGTCATGTTTTTGGTTATGGTTACCATGGTAGATTAAAGATTGTAGGAGAACTTGACTTTTTGGGGAATTATAAAAGAGTCATTTGTTTACCCTTTGTTGATGTCTCACGTACGGATGAGAAAGACAGCAACCCTCTCCGTCGCGTGAACCCGCCCTCTTCATTACTGTTGTGGTTTTCTGGAGAAATTACAACATAATGATGAGTTATCACTGAATTAAAGACTGGATTGTCTTTAATTAAATCCAGACATCTGTTACATCACTGTGACTGTGTATTGTAAATTATGTATGATGTATACTGTAGGCCTACTGTGTATATGTATGTACCAGGGCTGTAGTACTCGAGTCCGGTCTTGGACTCAAGTCCGGACTTGAGTCCGGTCTTGGACTCAAGACCGTTTTTCAATGGTCTCGGACTTGTCTTGTACTCGCTACTTTTTGGACTCAGACTTGTCTCGGTCTTGTCTTGGACTCAAACCATTTTGGACTTGATCTTGTCTTGGAATCAAACCTTTTTGGACTCGGCCTTGACTCGGACTCGAACCTCTTTGGACTCGGTCTTGTCTTGGACTCTAACCTTTTTGGACGTTGTCTTGTCTTGGACTCTAAACTTTTTGGACGTGGTCTTGTCTTGGACTCAAACCATTTTGAACTCAGTCTTGTCTTGGACTCAAACCCTTTTGAACTCAGTCTTGTCTTGGACTCTAACCATTTTGGACTCTGTATGTCTTGGACTCGAACTATTTTGGACTCTGTCTCTTCTTGGACCCAAACCATTTTGGACTCTGTCTTGTCTTAGACTCAAACCATTTTGGACTCGGTCTTGACTCTGACTCGAACCATTTTGGACTCGGTCTTGTCTTGGAATCAAACCATTTTGGACTTGATCTTGTCTTGGACTCTAAACGTTTTGGACTCGGTCTTCTCTTGGACTCGAACCTTTTTGGACTCTGTAGGTCTTGGACTCGAACTATTTTGGACTCTGTCTCTTCTTGGACCCAAACCATTTTGGACTCTGTCTTGTCTTAGACTAAAACCATTTTGGACTCGGTCTTGACTCTGACTCGAACCATTTTGGACTCGGTCTTGTCTTGGAATCAAACCATTTTGGACTTGATCTTGTCTTGGACTCTAAACGTTTTGGACTCGGTCTTCTCTTGGACTCGAACCTTTTTGGACTCGGTATGTCTTGGACTCGAACTATTTTGGACTCGGTCTTGACTCGGACTCAAACCTCTTTGGACTCGATCTTAACTTTGACTCGACTAGTCTTGGACTTGTCATGGACTCAACTAAAGGGGGTCTTGACTACAGCCCTGGTGTGTGTATGATCTTACTTTTTATACGGAGAGATGAAAAGCTGAAACTCCTTCTTGCGGTTGGAGACAGTTGCTGCGCCGACTTCTGAGAGAAAGAAGAACAAAGACACATTTTAATTAAATATAAAACTAAGACGTGGATTACACAATCGAAAAGGGGACCCAAAATAAAGGATTAGTACCCTTTTGGCCCTGCTAGCTAAACAAAGGATGTTAGTCTGTTGGTCAGTATCTCAACAGCCACAGTAGCCTACTTATTATGTACAGATACAGATCCAGATACTGATACCGATCCAGATCCAGATCCAGATACCGATACCGATACAGCTCCAGCTCCAGCTCCAGATCCAGATACCGATACAGCTACAGATCCAGATCCAGATAACGATACAGATACAGAAACAGATCCAGATCCAGATAACGATACAGATACAGAAACAGATCCAGATCCAGATAACGATACAGATACAGCTACAGATCCAGATCCAGATAACGATACAGATACAGAAACAGATCCAGATCCAGATAACGATACAGATACAGCTACAGCTACAGATCCAGATCCAGTTGGTATATGGTGATCATGTAGTGAGTGTGTGTGTGTAGTTCAGAGCGTCAGACTGTCTATGTTGTTCACATGTGACATGTGTCCAAAATTTCAGAAAAACATCTACGAAAACATCGTAAAAAGTGGCGAAAAAATGTGGAGGGAAAAAAAAGTGACAAATGTCAAAAAAGAATAACTCAAATTTTGACCCAGAAAAACAAAAAGTTGGTCGACAGGAAGACGACACAAGGGTTAAAGTCATGTAAAGTATTTATGGTATTTACTTAAAGGTACAGTGCGTAGTTTCTGTCGCCCCCATGAGGAATTCTTACTAATGGCATTAAAACTGCCAGCGTGTTCACGTGATACAAGCCTTCTGTTATGGCGTACAACCCTCTGCCCCCTTCTCCACACAGTTGCTAGTAACCAAGGAGGACACAGTGGATAAAAAAAAACAAGAGTCTCTACCCAATTTCTTCATCTGTCTTATCAAATAAAAGCCAAAAAGCACAGAAAAAACATCCTTGGGGAACAGGCTCACACTGTCTAGTTGTTAAGTGGCTTTAAGAGTTATTTTTTGTTCTGTTGTGTCAAACTCTAGGCCCGCGGGCCAAATCAGGTCCCTCGCCAACTTTGATCCGGCCCGCATATCAATTTAGGTTTATTTTGGCCTGCATGTTTTTGTTGTTGTTGCTTTTTTCTGAATTTTGTTTGTATTTTTTTCTCTGTTTTGCCACTTTTCCTGAAATTTTTCGGCGCTTTTTCAATGTTTTCATTTTGTTTTTCAACCGATGGCTAAGCAACTTTTTTACCGACTTTTTTAAAGAACTTTATGTCGAAAAGAATACATAAAACATGCAATAATACAGTCAAAGATACCTGACTTTTTACCTAAATAAACAAAAACATGTCAACAATCTGTACGTCTGGCCCTTGACTTGACTTCTTATTTTCCAGTGTGGCCTTCTGGGTAACTGAGTTTGACACTCCTTCCTTGGAAACTAAAGTCACTGACACCAGCTACCACTAGTTCACAGATACCAGTCCTTTAAGATAAGATAAGATAAGATAATATAATACTTTCTTCATCCCATAATGGGGAAATTCCCTTACTACAGTTACTGTTGTTGCTAATGACTCTTGTTTGAATCCCATTCTGCGTGAACTGTGCATGAGTATTATTGGTTGTTCTGCATGGGAAGACACGGGCACTATTTATAGCCGCCCAAAATGACAGGACCTGATGATGCCCCATGGGAAAACTCCCCAGCAACATAAACCACCAGTGTACAAGAGGAATTCGTCAAGGCAGGGTTACTGGAGCACAACATTAAAGTTAGGTATTTGTAGTATGAGGTTGTTTATGGTTGTAAGACATCGCCATTCTGCTTTCAATTTTTTTTTGGAGGGGGAGGGGGGGTGTTCTGAAAGCTTTAGCATTTGCTGTTCAGTCAGTCGTTTCCTGGGAACAGTCGTCTGGCACAGGAAGTGATGAGCTTTATGTTTCTTGTTTGTTGAGTGAACTGGTTGGTGAGCATGAGCAGGAGAGAGAGTAGAGAGTGCCTACTACGTTAAGTCAAAACACTTTAGAAAGTCCAAGAGAGAAGAAATAACATCGTACACTGACTGTTCCAACACATATCAATGTTTTAACGTTTTTTTTAAACGTTTTTATCCATTTTGTCAACACTTTTGACGCTTTTTTTCAATGTTTGTCACTTTTTCGGGACGTTTTCAACACTACGTCACACTAACTTATTAATTAGTTTTACTGTTGTTTTGGGAATTTATGGTCAATAAACCTAATTTATAGGAAATTATACCTAATGTTTGAGTTAGAAAAGCAGAAATTAGGAATTATTGAGACTAAAATTAAAGGAATGGATGTTGATGATAATCACAGACTGGAATATGTCAACTTTTACTCAAAACTATTTCAAAAACACTTCCATTTGTTTTTTCAAATGCTATAAAATTGAATAAGACGCCCCAAAATTAATGAAAGTAGAGATTTGTACTTGGCAAAGAGCGTTGGGTGGAATCAATCATGTTATTTTGGGGAATTAAAAAGAACATTGATATAGGAAAACGCCAAAATGCAAATGTCGTTTCAGGCCTCTGGCTAGTGGCCGGTGGAGTATAATACACAGTATTAGTCTATATAAAGAGACTTCAGAGACAGTATTAGGGACCACTAAGGTCTATATAAAGAGACTTCAGATACAGTATTAGG
>NC_048413.1:26967947-26970390 GCF_013103735.1 Etheostoma cragini | reverse complement strand
CTTTTCCCGCCCAGAGAATTTGCCCCCCCCCCAAGAGAGAGAGAGAGACATCTTGGCTTTGAAACTATCAAAGTGGCAGTTTAAGACCAAACACCCTCAAAACTCGGTGTAAAAAACAAAACGTAGCAGTGTAACATGTAGCCGGAGTGCTTCATTATGACAGGTCATGGCAGGCTTTGAGGAGTGGGACTTTGTGGAAATACTGTAAAAAGATATGTAACTGTCATTGTGGATTTATAATTAACCAAGAAGCCTTTTCTATTAACTTTGTACAGTTTTAAAAAAAAGTTACTGTTATATTTATGAAAATACTAACGCAATATTTATGTTTTTAGGGCCATTGTGCAAATAAATTCACTACTTTAAGTGAGCTGTTGTATTTGAATCTTTATGGAGAAAATTATGAGATTTTACTTTGCAACCAGACTGTTGAGCTCTACATGTGGTCTAATGTATTGTAGTGGGTATATTGTACTGTATATTGGCCACAATCTGCCTTTTTTTGGGGGGAGGGGCATATCATAGTGGGGGGTCTGGGTCCCAGGGCAGTTTTAGGCAACGACTTTATTTGCTGTATTCTTATACACCATTTGCTCCCATTTACGGTGGAAATACCTTTATTTAGCATATGCCAAGAAGGAAAAAGGGATGACAATTCAAAATTAACTACACATATGATGGAAAGTAAGTTGTAGTCTGTCATTGAGAAATGTTTAAGTGGGTATATGGAAATCCTGGAGCTTTCTTAGAGAGTATAACGCTAATAATACCTGCATATCACGTAGACTACACCGCTGGTTGTAGCAGATTATACTTTAAAGATAGTAAACGGGCCAATATTACTATATTTTGGCCTTAATAAGAACAAATATTGTCTCCATGAGTCACTGTCATTTTAAATTATATTAACTAGATAAGTTTGGATAAAGTACAACATTTACAAATTATATACAAGTTTTATCATTTAAACATAAGAGCCTTTCAGACAAGAATAAATGATTTTACAAGTAAATAAAGCAGAACAAATACTGTAGGTATTACAAATATATATTTTACATATTGTGTGTCGCTCTGCTTAGGTCGTTTTTTTTAGTTTTCTCATTATGACCATTAAAAGCGTTTTGTCTCAACGTTTTATGGTTTTATGTTTTTGGTCACTATTTTCAACATTTTCCCCTATTTTCCCAACGTCTTTGCTCTCTATTTTGACGTTTATGGCACTTTTTAAAAATTTTCCCCTTTTGTCCTAACGTCATTGTCCGTTATTTTGACATTTATGGCACTATTTTCAACATTTTCCCGTTTTTTACCAACGTCTTTGTCCGTTTTGGCCGTTATTTTGACGTTTTGTCGACGTTCATGATACTATTTTTGACGTTTTAACCAACATTTTTGCCACTTTACCAACGTTTTGTCTCTTTTTCGACATTTTTGACGCTTCTTCCGTTGTATTTGAAGTTTGTTTTCTGTAATTTTCGTGGCTTTTTCCAACATTTTTTAAGCATAATTCAACGTCCCATATTTCGGATACAAAAAGAAAAACATTGAAAACAGGTCAACTTTGACCCGATGACATCAAACACACAAAGCTGATTTACATTTGTTTAGTCGATGCTTTTATTCTGAAGAGCACGACCCGGAAATCCTGTTAACTTTTGCGTTGACGTGACAACGGTCAAACAAATTGGATTCTTTAAAACTGGATACGAGCGTTTCATCAAGGTATGTAAAATAATATAGGGCATTTTTTTTTTAATGTACGGCTGGCATGTTGTTTGTCATTATTTAGCTAAATCGATGTTATATGGAAACCGTAACGTCAATCTTTCATTTCGTTTGTATTTGTAATTGTAGCTAACGTTAGCGTTAACTGCTAACTAGCTAGTGACGCTAACTAGCTAGGAACGCTAAGTAGCTAGTAATGCTAGCTAGCTAACAGTGAATATCTGGGCAAATGGTGTCTGTTAAAAACACAAATGGACGTCAAGAACGACACAGCTACATTATATTATAGATAGAGAAGCATCAACTTTGTGTTTGGCTTTATTTAAACTAACCCATTTAAAAGGAGGGGCGAACTTTAGTGTCGGTTTCCACTCAAGTTTGTTATGTTGTTGAACGACTTTATTTCACCGAACTATTAATTAAAGTCGTCACACGTTAGCTAGCTAACTGTAGTGAAGTCTTTACATCTCGGCTCCACCAGTTAGTTTAATGTTTGACATTCGTCGCCCATGTTAAAGTTTCGATTCCCCCCAGTTTTAGGGGACGTTGAGAGCTGATTTCGATTGGATGACGTTTCACAGTATCGATCGATTCAACATCAGAACGATATCAGTTGATGACGTAAAGAACGGAACTATATAGGTCTATATAAAAGACTTCAGATACAGTATTAGGGACCACTAAGGTCTATATAAAAGACTTCAGATACAGTATTAGG
>NC_048413.1:26956810-26967847 GCF_013103735.1 Etheostoma cragini | reverse complement strand
GACCACTAAGGTCTATATAAAGAGACTTCAGATACAGTATTAGGGACCACTAAGGTCTATATAAAAGAGACTTCAGACTTCTCTCTCTCTCTCATGGGGAGAATTTGGGCTTTTTCACTATGTAAACCTAGAACATGCACAAAAAAGACATATAACACAATAGAGTTAAGAGGTTAAAAAGCACAAAATGAGCACTTTAAGTGAAAGCTATAGTTTCTGTCACCCCCATGAGGAATTCAAAGTAATGACACGTGGCCAACATGTAACGAATGCTTAGGCCATTTAATGTAAATGTTGGTCTGAGTCTATTTTAATCTTGGTGGGGGCGCCCTGGCAGCTCACCTGGTTGAGCGTGCGCCCCCATGTACTAAGACTCAGTCCTTACTGCAACAGCCCGGGTTAGACTCCAACCCGCGGCCCCATGCTGAAGGTTAGACCCTGACACTCAAATCTGGATGCAGCACTTTTGTACTAACGTTGAAATGGAAAGCTTTGCGAGTTGAGACAGGTGGGCAGGAAGCTGATATTGCAGATAATAGGTTACCAATATGTTGGGGGAAATGTCATGTTACACACACAATTACCCACTAAGTCATAAATACACACACACACACACACACACACACATTATCAAAATTGTGTGCATTGGAAAGCAGCCCTAACCACAGGAAGTAAAAGTGAAGTTGTTATGGTAAAAGGTTTCTATTCCTCCCGTCATGTGACCTTCACAGAAACTCTCAGTCTGTATATTATGTTTAAATTTCACTCTTTAACTTTTTCTTCTGGTTTTTCAGATTGCAACCGAAAGAGCATTCATCGCACCCCCGTTCGTGCTACCTGCCAGACGCTGATCTCAGTGAATCAAACCAAAAGTGAGCATTAAATAAAAAAATTAAAAAAGACAGGTGTCAAGTTAATCACAGTTGAGCCTGTTCAGACAAGTGAAGCAGCCTCAAACCCCAGAGAGCGTGGTGCGTGAAAGGAGCTGGCTTACCACCTGCGCTTGCTGTGACGTCGGGTCCATTTGTCTCGGCCGAGCAGATGAATAAAATTATCTAACGTTACAACTTGTCAAATGCTATGTGACCACTTCATTCCTCCGCAGCACATGCAGGAAGTGTAAACAACTGTTGTTAGCGACGACGAAGCAGCAAGAGGATGAGGAAGTGCAGACTGTAGTCTCAGGCTGGGATTTCCTCTTTCAATGACAGACCAAAGGTGACATATTTGGGCGTGTATGTGTGTGCACGGAGCAGTGAAACCTGTTCGTCAGCTCCAGTTAACCCTCATGTTGTCCTCATGTTGTCCTATATCAATGTTCTTTTTAATTCCCCAAAATAACATGATTGATTCCACCCAACGCTTTTTGCCAAGTACAAATCTCTACTTTCCTTAATTTTGGGGCGTCTTATTCAATTTTATAGCATTGTAAAACAAATGGAAGTGTTTTTGAAATAGTATTGAGTAAAAGTTGACATATTCCAGTCTGTGATTATCATCAACATCCATTCCTTTAATTTTAGTCTCAATAATTCCTAATTTCTGCTTTTCTAACTCAAACATTAGGTGTAATTTCCTACAAATGATAAACTAAAGTTAATAAGTCAGTGTTATGTAGTGTTAAGCGTCAAAGAAAGTGACAAATATCGGAAAAAAACGTTAAAATACTGGACAAAAACGTAAGAAAAAGTTAAAAACATTGATAAAAAAGCCTCAACCAAGGTGCTCTTTAGCAAGTACATTATCTCCTTTCATTAATTATTCAATTTTATAGCATTTGAAAGTGAAGTGAAGTGGTTTCGAAATAATAAAAGTGGACATATTTCCGTTTGTGAGTATCCAATTTCTGCTTTTGTAACTCAAACATTAGGTATAATTTCCTATAAATGAGGTTTATTGACCATAAATTCCAAAAATAACTGTAAAACTAAAGTTCATAAGTTAGTGTTACGTAGTGTTGAAAACGTCAAAAAGCTGACAAACATTGAAAAAAAACGCCCCCCATAAAGGTCTGATCCTAGACTCCCCCTGCTACTACTTCATACTTATAGTCCACTATACCTCAGAGAGGAATGTTGTAATGTTTACTGAACTACATTTTTGTAACTACAGCTTTAGCTTTATTGCTTCAGGCTTGTTTCTGCAACAGCTCATTGAGCATCGGATACAATAAACTATTGAGGAAATATTTTCCTTTAACATTGACGCAATATTAAAACGTTGCAGTCGGCAGCAGAGAAACAAGCTACAGTGGAAGTTAATGGGATAATTGTCCAGCTTGTATTTACGTTCATTAAAGTGCTCGTTTTGCTGCTAACAGACTCAGATTAATATTCTAAGTGTCTGACAACATTATGGATAGGATTTCTAAGGAGGTCGACCTTTCTGTTAAAGATTAAGATCCTTTTTTAAACATAAAATCTGCGAAATTGCGTTCGCTAAACCCACCACACTCCATGTAAATAATCAGTGATGTTAGCATCGTAAAATACGGCTTTCTAAACCATCTCTGAGCTCTGAGCAGCGCCGGCTCTTGAGCGACTATCGGCTAAGTTTGGTTGGTGTTTTCTTTCTTTCATTCAAATTTCGGGTCTGTCAGTCACAGTGAAAACCGGGGACAAGTCACCAAACCGGGGACAGATCCAGCCGGGGACAAGTCACCAAAACCGGGGACGTCTGGTCACCCTACCCTGGCTGCAGAGTACACGAAACAGAAACACGTTGTTTACAGAACATTGTTTTAACTTTTTTTTTAAACTCAACAGTCTCCGTTGACACAACGGCGTCACATTGTCCATTTCTTATACTATTTACGGCGGCAACCAGTGTTGCCAGATCTCGCGAGACAAACACGCAACCAGGCCTGTGAAAACAAGCCCAAAACAAGCGACTTAAGATCCTGGAAGAGAAAAGTAAATAAAACTGAATGCACGTATTTACAATCCGCGTGGACAGATTGGTAAACTTTACACACGGTAGAGTATTTTTAGCTTCAGGACAATGATCACAGGAGGGCGTTAAACCACCTTTTAACATTGTTTAACATTAGAAAACTGATGGGATATCAAATAAAGACACTTTTCACAGTGATTTTGAGTTGTTCACCACGAAGGGTTGAATCCATTCTTTTACTTCTTTCTCTTTCTCAAAAAAGCCTTTGTTATATTTCTTCCCGCGCATTTTCCTAACCATAAAACAACAGATTGCCCGGGTCAGCCTCTGATTGGCTAGTACTCGTTGCCATCTGGGTCAGAGCCAATGGGAAGCAGGAAGTGGGCGAGAAATAACGCTGCTGTCTGTAGTGTGTATTGGGAAAGGGGCGGGACCGAGGGAACCAGCAAGGACAAGCTGGGAACAAGCCCAAATAAGCAACTACGCTTCAGTAACAAGCCCAAATAAGCAACTACGCTTTAGTAACAAGCCCCAAAACAAAGCTTGATTTGATTCCGGACTACCTTCTACAGGAGCAGAAACCTTCGTTTCACAATCTCACTACTCGTGTTGTTCAGTCCACCATGGATGCTTCTAGACATTATGGCTAATAATCGAAATCATTATGACGGAAAGTAATGGGATTTCTTTTTTTTTTTTACTTCCGGAACCATGCAACCAACCACCCGGAACCAAATCGCTGTAACAGACCGGAAGTTGAATGTAACGGACGCGATCAAGAAACGGAAGTCCCAGAAGAAAAAGGTCGAGTGAGACATGTTGACGGTGCGAGTCAAACGGGGGTTTATCTAGTCGACGGTTGGCCCCCGCGTTGTTATAGGCAACGTCTCTGCGTAGCTAACGGGAGTAACACGCGCACGTGACGGGAATTGTTGTGTCTCGAGACTCACCAAAGCTGCTGTTGGATGGGAAGGCAGCTTCAAGTGGTTTCACGATGTTTCCCGCTACGAAAAACATGGAGTCTGTTCACAGGTAACTATGGTTACAGTCACCGTTGGGACTTTGGTTTGAGAAGCGGGGGGGGGGGGGGGCGATGTAAAGCCTTTTTTTTTGCATTTACATTGACACTTACAAGGTGTAGAGCGATGCTAATGAGTAGACCGGTCTCGTGTCCAAACGTGATTGATTGACGTACGTGCGCGAGCGTCCCCATTATTAACAATCCATCCAATTTGCCAAATAGTGATCCCAGCCCCTTACCTTGTCACTGGAAGGTTGTTTTTCCTCCAAATTTCCTCAATAAGGGGTATATCTGACATATTATAACCCTTCCATTACTTTTACCTGTTGAAACACCTTTTTGGGGGGGCATTATCACCCCTAAAAGGCACGTTTGCACTTGCCAAAAAGTGATCGCAGCCCCTACCTTGTCACTAAAAGGTTGTTTTTGCCTCCAAATTACCTGCTATCGTTAATAAGGGTTATATCTGTCAAATTATAACCCTTCTGTTACTCCTACTAGTTAAAAAACCTTTTTAATAAAAGGCACTTTTGCACTTGCCAAAAAGTGATACCATCCCTACCTTATAACTGAAAGGTTGTTTTGCCTCAAAATTACTTTATATCATTAATCTTGCTTATAACATGATGGTTATATTAATATTAGTGTACCTAATTTTTAATTCAACGGTGTTTACATCTTAAGATGTTCACTCCTTCCTCTCATTATCTCAGCTTTAGGTACTTTACAGGTGTGTTATGTCCACTTCCTGTCATGTATCGCCAGGTGTGCTGAAGTTCAATGTTTGTGATAAACTGAAGGAAGAAGTGTTATGAAAATTCTCCTTTTTCATAAGGTAAATAAAGTCTTTAAAAAGCCGAAAACAGGGCTGTTTTTCCAAGGCTGTATGGCTGCAGCCTGGAGCGTCCCATGTCACGCCATCCCGCCTATTGCTGTCTCCCAAGCTTTTACTTTCCAAAATAAAAGCTTGCTCCTGGAATAAAATACTTTAAAAAATATCTTTATTACTTTTTGCGTCAACTATCATGCAAATGAATAAAAATACTTAAAAAAAATATATATATATATATATATATATATATTTTTAAACTAAACAGTAAGATGAATGAATAAAATACTTGAAATATATATATTTTTTTTTTAACTAAACAGTAACAGCGGTCATACAAAGGAAGAAAATACTTAAGGAAAATATGTATACCAGATAAATGCAGACTATCAAGCTGATGAATGAAATACTTCAATATATATGTCCGTCTATTAAACAAATGCAGATTATACGCAAACTACAAATCCCCTCCAGAAATCGGCAAACTATATTCTAGCTATGGCTAAAGTTTTTGTTGTTGTTGCTTTAACATTTTTCAATTTATTGCAATAAACGTGGTCACGAACTTACCTGTGACTCCATCTCGAAAATAGTTAGCCCCATTGACCAACAATAACCTGGTGTAAAGTCAATAACGCAGCGTCTCATTATTTTATATATATTCAGTAAATGCATGTTGATATATGTGTTTTTCATATATATATATATATATATGTGTAAATACTCTACACATGTATATGATCTGGTCACGCACTTTCACTTAACGCACAAGTAGCTCAGTTTCTTCTCCTTCCTGCTCAGCCTATCCTCCATTTTAATACCAATGCACTGAGGTCCTGGCTGTTAAAGGGAATGGGAGATGTCCTCTGATTGGTTGATTGCATGTCACGCCCAAAACACACCTCTGATTAATGAATGACACTATGTACGACCCTTTTGAACCATGCACCTGGTGCATGGACCCTTTTATTCTGCTGCCAAACTAGCAAAAGTGGATTGGTAAACGCCGTAAACGCACCTGCGCCAGACCCTTCACACCAGTACCTTTTATTACGTAAAGTTTTCGGACACGTCTGTTCATCCAAAACTGGAAAAATTCAGTAGATTTACAGTATATACCCTGTACCTTTTTATTAACAGATATTTCTGTTAATCTAGAAAATCAAAATACGGGAAAAACATGTGAAAACTCTTTTGTATTAACACAGTACTATATTAGCCCGGATTTGTACGGACTTTTCTAACAGTGTAAGATTTAACTATGTGTTTCCCTTTCAGTCTTTACTGTTCTTGACTGACATCTTTCTGCGTTTTTCTTTGTCTTTTGTCAGTGGGACCGGTGTCTTCTACCAGGCGATACCGGCGGTCGGAGCCGACGGAAAGAACATCATGAAACTGATTCCTGTACAAATGGTCAACGGGCAGTTTTTCCATTCTCAAATAAGTAAGACGGGTCAGACGCAACAGAAAGCCGTCGACATGAACTTCGCCCCGGCACCCGTTCAGACGGTGCAGAAGGCAGCGCCGAGTCCTCCTGCCGCTCAGCAAGTTGTCAGGAAGCAGGTTTCGATCATTAACGTCTTCCCTAATCAAGTGGGTCTGGATCTCGGTAGTTCACCAAACAAGCCTCCACCGCAGCGACAGAATGGGAAGTTAATCGCCGTCGTACCTCAGATGGAAACACCTGCAGCAAACAGGGAGAAGTCAGGAGGACTTCCAGGTCCGCTGCCAGTCACAGTGAAAGCTCCAGCCATGCCCAGAGGACGGTACCTTCAGGTTCTACCTAATGCACAAGTCCCAACACTCCCGGCAGTCCCTGCAGTCCCGGCAGTCCCAACAGTCCCAGCATCTGAACTACCTCCTCGTGTCAAGAGACCTATTGTTCCTTCGCCAGCCGACCCCTCTCAGAGTTCAGGCTCAGCCGGTGTGGTCTACACGTCACCGCCCGTCACAACTGCCAGTCCACAGAGTGTTTCTGCACTCGACACGCTCAAGTTCCTCTGCAATATGTCAAATGCTACTTCATGTGGATTCCCATCAAAAGGTCAAAAGCCACATTTAAAATTAATTCCAAAGGTTTCACACAGGCCCAACAGCCCCATTAAGTGGGTAATCGAAGAAGAGGACAGCTTCACGGCTCCGGGGGTTGATCCTGTTATTTCTTCCGTCAGTCCAGATATTGTTTCAGTTGTTGGGAAAACGGGAAAAAGGGACTCGCCCACAGCAGCGGGAAGAAGTAGTGAATTCAACAAAACCACCGTGCCTTCATCCCAACAATCACTTGAGTCGGTTTCACCTCAGAAAAGGCCGGGCGTGCGGATAATGATCCCGAAAGGGTCGCATGAAGTTATTGATCTCTGTGACGACGACGCTCACAGTGATTCGTCTCAGACAGCGGCGTCTGTTCACACGTCAGCGGCCACTCATCCGGAAGAAGACAATGTGATATTTGTGTCGTATATCCCCCCCAGGACCGACTCTGAGTCCACACGAGATTTGAGACAAAAAACACAAATGGTACCTGTGAAGGAAACAGACAAGACGGGTACGAGCGGCTCGAACAGTGGGACAGAACAGAAGAGCCCAGATGGTACAACTGGCACGCTTATAAGAAGAAAACCTGTCCACAGCATGTCCGTCAACACCGTTAAAAACGCTCCGCGTGTTTGTGGTTCGGCAGCAACGAGCACGCAGAATAACGAGGGTCCCAACATTAGCAGTCGGCGGAGCACCGCCACCCAACAATCGAAGGGCGTGGAAGTTAATGTAGAAAGAAAAAGTCCAGCAGATTGCGTGATAATTGCCCCAGCAGCTGTTCAGATGGTGAAAAAGGCAGCGTCGAGTCCTTCTGCCGCTCAGCAAGTTGTCGGGAAGCAGATTTCCCTCGTGAATGTCATCCCTAATCAAGTCTGTTTGGATCTTCCTCTACAGCAGCAGAAAGTCAATATAATCGCCGTCATACCTCAGATGGAAACACCGGCGGCAAACACTGAGAAGATAGGAAGACTTCCAGGTCCACTTCCAGTCACAGTGAAAGCTCCAGCTATCCCCAGAGGACGGTACCTTCAGATTCTACCTAATGCACAAGTCCCAACACTCCCGGCAGTCCCAACACTCCCAACACTCCCGGCAGTCCCAACACTCCCAATAGTCCCAGCAGTCCCAATAGTCCCGGCAGTCCCAGCTGTCCCAATAGTCCCGGCAGTCCCAGCTGTCCCAATAGTCCCAGCAGTCCCAGGAGTCCCAATAGTCCCGGCAGTCCCAATAGTCCCAGCAGTCCCAATAGTCCCGGCAGTCCCAGCAGTCCCAGGAGTCCCAATAGTCCCGGCAGTCCCAGCTGTCCCAGCAATCCCGGCAGTCCCAGCAGTCCCAATAGTCCCTGCAGTACCAGCAGGCCCAACAGTCCCAGCATCTGAACTACCTCCTCGTGTCAAGAGACCTATTGTTCCTTCGCCAGCCGACTCCTCTCCGAGTTCAGGCTCAGCCGGTGTGGTCTACACGTCACCGCCCGTCACAACTGCCAGTCCACAGAGTGTTTCGGCACTCGACACGCTCAAGTTCCTCTGCAAAATGTCAAATGCTAATTCAAGTGGACCGCCAAAAGGTCAAAAGCCACATTTAAAATTAATTCCAAAGGTTTCACAAAGGCCCAACAGCCCCATTAAGTGGGTAGTCGAAGACGAGGACAGCTTCACGGCTCCGGTTCTTGATCCTGCAAATTTTTCCATCAGTTCAGAGATTCTTCGGGTTGTTGCGGAGAGAGAAGGTGCTACCAAGCACTGCGACGCCCTTGCAAATCCAGTCTCCGGGGCAGACCGGAAGAGCCTGGATGGAACAACGGACGCTGATAGAAGAAGACAACCTGGCGGGAGCATATCAGTCAACACCGTGAAAGACTTGACGCGTGTTTGTGGTTCAGCAGCGATGAACACGCAGAATAATGAGGGTCCGAGCTTTACCAGTCAGCAGAGCCCCGCCGGTCAGCAGTCGGAGAGCATGGAGGTCCACGAGAGTCCAGCCAATCCCAACAACTCTGACAGCAGCACAGAAGCGATGGACACCCCCAATATGAAGGTGAGGGCACTTCTATTGTATATTCTCCACATTGACTAGGTTTACATGCTCATTATTAGTCCGATTTGAAGCCAATTTTTTTGCATTTACATTGACATTAACAAGGTTTAGAGCGATGCTAATGAGTAGACCGGTCTTGTGTCCAAACGTGATTGACGTGTGTGCGCAAGCGTCCCTAACCCTAGATTATAAAAAAATCCATCAATTTTGCCAAAAAGTGATCCCAGCCCCTACCTTGTCACTAAAAGGTTGTTTTGCCTCTAAATTACCTGCTTTGGATAATAAGGGTTATATATGTCAGATTACAACGCATCCATTACTTTTACCAGTTAAAATACCTTTTTGGGGGGTATTACAACTAGGTTTAAAT
The DNA here is from genome assembly GCF_013103735.1 of Etheostoma cragini. Taxonomy (NCBI): domain Eukaryota; kingdom Metazoa; phylum Chordata; class Actinopteri; order Perciformes; family Percidae; genus Etheostoma; species Etheostoma cragini. Next base: position 26,958,661 of record NC_048413.1, on the reverse strand, counting down.
GCACATTATCAGTCCGATTTTTGCTCTTATTCAGAAAAAGACAATATTCTGACTACATGTAAGCTGTTTACATGGATAGGAATAGTAAATATTCCATTTATATTCAGCAGCTGTAGGCCAGTAAGCCCATCATCAATGTACATTAACATTTTTTAATTTATATTTTCAGACGTATTTTATATTTTAATTTATTTTTTTATTTTTTTAAATCATGGTACAACAATTTGGCGGCCCCCCTTGCAGTTACTCTCAAGACCCCCTAGGGGTCCCGGACCCCCTGTTGAAGATCTCTGATTTAAAGAGTGTTCTGTTTTTGCAACTTGCAGAGCTCTGCCAATCCCGCCACCAGCTGGACGTCTTCGCCGGCACCAGAATCCCAGCAAATGGACGATAATCTGCTGCGACAGATGTTTGGGATAATGGCGGATGTGAGAGTTTGCTTGCAGAGGATTGACGGTGCCCCAGTTGGGTCTGGTCCTTCTTTCAAGGACCTTAAGGGTCCACATGAAAGCTACGGGTGTGCAAAAGTAAAAACTGAACAGGAACTGTTAGAAGGCTCTGCCCCTCCGAGTGCTCACACCCACACCGAACCCCTCAAATGTTCACACTTCAAGCTGGACACGAGACCTCTTCCTGTTGTGAAGAACAAACGCGAACCGGGGGACCCGCGAGATCTCGAAACCGAGCCGGCGTTTGGCTACGTGGAACCCATAGAAGAGGATTTCCTCGGCACGGATGAAAAGGACAATCCGAATGCGCAGGACGCAGCCGGCCGGACTCAGACTCAGACGTGTGCGTATCTGAACGCAAACACAAGGAGAATGGGACGGACGAGGAAGCGCACAATGTGTCCCTGTTGCGTCCCCGGTGCTCAAGACCCAAAGTGGGAGGAGCCTGGCGACTGGGCGTGGGCGACCGAGCAGACAAGTAAAAAAGGGAGGAGAACAAAGGCTGTGAGTAAAGCTGTGAAAACAGCTGGAAGGACCAGCTGTCTAAAAGTGAAGGACAAGCGCGGCAGGAGGACGGACGAGGGTCCGGCCAGAGACAGTTTGTCCTCGGACTCTAACGAACTGAAACGCTGCGATGAGATCAGACGAATCAAAGAGCTTCTGAAAGAGCAGGAAGCAGCTTTAGAGGAGATGAGACACTGAATGAGAGCTGAGACGAGCAATCAACTATTTTAAACTCTAATTACAAAGTTAATGGGTTTTATTTTTAGCATAAAACATGTCACTACTTTTTGTGTTAGTCAGAGTAAACGAGGACCAACGCAAGTAAAGTTCTGGCTCTAGCTGACTAGAGCCCGGCCGATATATTCCCAAATATTCGTATCGGTGTCGGCCTTAAAAATCCTCTATCGGTCGGGCTCTAATGCGTTTCTAATTGGAGTCAACAAGTTGTTTTCTTGATGACTCGATTCGTTGTTCGGCCTGTGTTTTGTCCACAACTCAAAGACGTTCAGTTTACTGTCACGGAGGAGAGAAGAGACTAGAAAATATTCACGTTTTATAAATTAATTAAGTAAAAAAGACTTAAAACGATTATTCAATTATCTCAATAGTTGGCAGCAAAAATGCCCCCAAAAAAATCTTTAAAAAATGTATATTGTAATAATTAAAAAATTATATAAATTTAAAAAAAAATGTATATCTGCTGCTATTTTCCCCCTCTAATTTCCCCTTGCTCTGGTGTTTCCCCCTCTCATTCCCCTCGCTCTGTTGTTTCCCCTCTCATTCCCCCTGATCTGATGTTTCTCTCATTCCTCCTGCTCTGGTGTTTCCCCCTCTCATTCCCCCTGATCTGATATTTTGCTCATTCCTCCTGCTCTGTTGTTTCCCCTCTCATCCCCCC
>NC_048413.1:26952841-26956710 GCF_013103735.1 Etheostoma cragini | reverse complement strand
ATACATCAGATACAGTATTAGGGACCACTAAGGTCTATATAAAAGATACATCAGATACAGTATTAGGGACCACTAAGGGGTATATAAAAGAGACTTCAGATACAGTATTAGGGACCACTAAGGTCTATATAAAAGATACATCAGATACAGTATTAGGGACCACTAAGGTCTATATAAAAGAGACTTCAGAGACAGGATTAGGGACCACTAAGGTCTATATAAAAGCATCCAAAGAGCACCATGTCATGGGACCTTTAAACCTCCTATTCTCTTAAGTGGATCGATTCCCCATATCAGCTTCTTATGCTATACCTTTAACTTACTATTACAAATCGCTGTATCCACTACTTTTAGTGAATCATTTGAACGGATTAGTCAGTCCTTCTTCCTGCTATTTCTACCGTTTAACACCGTCTTTGCAGCTAGAATCAACCCATGAATATTTAGCCAGGATGATATAATGGGAACTGGTGGTGTTCTTGGGCATCTACATGTCTTAACCCTTGTGTTGTCTTCACTTTTGGGACCCTCTCGTATCCCTCGGGTCAAATTGACCCGTGACTTATTTGGGGTTTTAAAAACAACTCTGACATAAACATAAACTCTCAACAAATATTGTCTTTATCCCTTGTGTTGTCTTCCCGTTAACCATGAACTTGCAATTCCAGGTCAAAATTGATTTTTTTTTTTTTTCAGCTTTTGGTGCTTTAAAAAAACAAAAAAAACATGCGCTGGTTTAATAATAGGATTTACACTTATTATTGGAATTCATGGTCAACAAACCTCATTTATATCAAATTATACATATGTTTTCAGCTAAAAAGGCAGTATTTGTGAATTATTTTGACTACCAGTTAAGATCAGAGGATGTTGAGTGGATCTCAGATGGGTAGAAGTCAAAGTTGAGTCCCAATACTGTTTTGAAACCGTAAAAAAAATAAAAATTCAAATGCCATAAGATTAAATAAAACACCCAAAAAATTAATTTACGTTGTATGGAATCATCAGTGTTATTTTTGGGGCAATTTGGTTGAAAGAAATCTAACATTTTCTGATATAAACCACTTAAAAACGGGTCAATTTTACCCGAGGTCAACACAATGGTTAATTAAACTCTTATTGTGCACACAGGAAATACACAGAAAACATGGATCTTCTGGGAAAAGTCGAAATCTACATCCCAGCGGAAGCGGAGGTGAAAAGCTTCCCCATGTGGAGTTTACCCAAATCAGTGCTAAGACGAATCGGCGTCTCCGTGTCCGTCTCCGAGGACTTTGGGACGCTCGCAGACTCCCCAGAAGGGATATGCATTTGTCCCGCAATCATACGGAGGAAAGGTCAGAAGCATGTCTCCCACGCAGGAAACCCTGGTCCAGGATCCACGTCCCTGCTGCACAGCGAGTTCCGGTCGGGACAGATGTCCTTCGTCTGTCCCAACCGCACAGCTTACAGGGTGCTAAAGGACACCATGCCTGGGAAAAAGGTCCCTGGACCCGCATCGCACACCTCCCAGTTACCTCAGGGCTCGGCACCGGATAAGTACAAAGACTCTGTCGTCGTCTACCGGGGACACGTTTACCTGTCCACCAGGAGGTCCAATCATAGCCGCGAGAGACAGGAGACACTGGAACCAACGCCTTCGTCCCACGCTGCCGCTCCAGAAAGCCCAAAGATGGTACCGTGCCATTTCAGGTTTTTTCTTCATTTATTCTTGGAATTCATGGTCAACAAACCTCATTTGTATCAAATTACACACACGTTTTTAGTTACACAGTCAGAAATTATGAATTATTTTGTCTAATAGTTAAGCTCTGAGGATGTTGAGTGGGTAGGTGTCAAAGTTTAGTTCGGATACTGTCTTGAAACCATAAAAAAAAAAAAAAATTCAAATGCTGTAAGATTAAATAAAACAATTACCCAAGAATGTTATTTTTGGCCAATTTGGTTAAAAGAAATCTAATATTTCTGATATAAACCACTTTGAAACGGGTCACTTTAACACGAGGGTTAAAGATGTTCTAGTTGCTTCCCTCCTCTGTGACAGTGAAGTGAATAATCATAGCAACGCTGATCTGGGACCTGTCCTTCCTTCCTCCTGCAGTGGCTGCGGCGGTCCCCCCAGGCTCATCCTGATCCTGATCCTGATCCTGATCCTGCAGACCAAGAACTACAAAGGAAGAAATTGTGTGTCACGTTGCCCCAAACCTCCCAAAAACCGCTGAAGAACCTTCTCCCAGAAAGAGAGAGTCAGTCCACCACGGACCAGGTGAGATTTTACCAGAACCGCAATAAGCACAACAGCTTTATTTGCATTGGACTTTTCTTGATATGGAGTCATTACAAAATGACTAAAGCCTCGTGTCGTCTTCCCATCGACCTGCAACTTTGTGTTTTTCCGCGGAGAAATTTCAACATTTTGATTTACACATTTCTCAATGTTTTTTCCAAGTTTTTTTTAACAGGTTTTTTTCTCACATTTACCAATTTTTGTCACTTATTTTTAACAAGTTTTTTTTTCACATTTACTATTTTTTTTGTAACTTCTTTGTAACAATTGTTTTTCTCACATTTACTATTTTTTTGCCAATTTTTTGTAACAATTTTTTTCTCACATTTACAATTTTTTTGTCATTTTTTTTAACAAGTTTTTTTTTCACATTTACAAATTTCTTTTGTCACTTATTTGTAACAATTTTTTTCTCACATTTACCAATTTTTTTGCCACTTTTTTTAACAAGTTTTTTTCTCACATTTACTTATTTTTTTGTCACGTTTTAAAGGTTATCTTCTCACATTTACCAATTTTTTGTCACTTTTTTTTTACAGTTTTTGTTCTCACATTTACAATTTTTTTAGTCATTTTTTAACAGTTTATCTTCTCACATTTACCAATTTTTTGTCCCTTTTTTTTTTTTACATTTTTTGTTCTCACATTTACAATTTGTTCAGTCATTTAACAGTTTTTTTTTCTCACATTTACCAATTTTTTGTCACTTTTTTTTACATTTTTTGTTCTCACATTTACAATTTGTTTAGTAATTTAACATATTTTTCTCTCACATTTACCAATTTTTTGTCACTTTTTAACAGTTTTTGTTCTCACATTTACAATTTGTCTAGTCATTTTTTAACAGTTTTTTTTCTCACATTTACAAATTTTTTGTCACTTATTTTTTAACAGTTTTTTCCTCACATTTACAATTTTTGTTGTCATTTTTTAACAGTTTTTTTCTCTCACATTTACCAATTTTTTGTCACTTCTTTTTAACTATTTTTTCCTCACATTTACCCTTTTTTTTGTCATGTTTTAACAGTTTTAACACGAGGGTTAAAGATGTTCTAGTTGCTTCCCTCCTCTGTGACAGTGAAGTGAATAATCATAGCAACGCTGATCTGGGACCTGTCCTTCCTTCCTCCTGCAGCGGCGGCGGCGGTCCCCCCAGGCTGATCCTGATCCTGATCCTGATCCTGCAGACCAAGATCTACAAAGGAAGAAATTGTGTGTCACGTTGCCCCAAACCTCCCAAAAACCGCTGAAGAACCTTCTCCCAGAAAGAGAGAGTCAGTCCACCACGGACCAGGTGAGGTTTTACCAGAACCGCAATAAGCACAACAGCTTTATTTGCATTGGACTTTTCTTGATATGGAGTCATTACAAAATGACTAAAGCCTCGTGTCGTCTTCCCATCGACATGCAACTTTGTGTTTTTCCGCGTCAAAATTTCAACATTTTGATGTTTTTTTTTTTTTTTTCACATTTCTCAATGTTTAAAACTTTTATCTTTTTGTCACTTTTATCTTTTTTTGGTCATTTTTTTTTAATACTTTTTTTTTCCTCACATTTACCGTTTTTTTTTTTTTTTTTTTTT
>NC_048413.1:26947416-26952828 GCF_013103735.1 Etheostoma cragini | reverse complement strand
GTTTTAACAGTTTTTTCTTTTATTTACCAATTTTTTTGTCACTTCTTTTTAACAAGTTTTTTTTCTCACATTTACCAATTTTTTTGTCACTTCTTTTTAACAAGTTTTTTTTCTCACATTTACTATTTTTTTTTGTTACTGTTTTTTAACAAGTTTTTTTTCTCACATTTACTATTTTTTTTTGTTACTGTTTTTTAACAAGTTTTTGTCCCTTTTGCGATTTTTTTTCTTCTTTTTTTTCCCGATTTTGTTTGGTCACTATGAGTTTGGTTGAATTTTTTCTTGCATTTTTGAAGCTTTTTCCAACGTTCTTTGGTCAAAGTTGTGATATATAATTCTTTATAACGGGTCAATTTGACCCTGAGGACAACAGGAGGGTTAACGAAGAATTTAAGACACTGAAAAGTGAAAACGGAAAACCATCTCATGGCAGTTGATTGTTTTTTGTTTTTGTCACCTGCCCCATACCTTTTTAATATGGTTCCTGTGCCATCTTTCAGATTCAGAGTGAGATAACTCCATTGTGCATCGTGACCAGTGGTGTAGTCTAATATATTGTAGTGAGTATACTGTAACGTATATTGGCCACAATCTGCCTTTGGGGAGGAGAACATATCATGTAGGAGGGGGTCCATCAGGGATGTTTTGAGCATCAACAACTTAATTCCATGTATTCTGAAACTCACAAATTTATGGTGGAAATACCTTTTAGTTAGCCTATGCATAGAAGAAAACACAGATGACAATATATCAAAAATATAAAATACATAATATATATAATAGTAGGTTGTTTTTAAGTGGGTATACAGTATGTAATCCTGGATCTTTCTTAGCGGGCATACTGCGTATACCTGCGTATCTCGTATACCGGTTATGACAGAAAATCATCTTAAGTGTGATTTATGCTTCTGTGTTAGATCTGCGCACCTCGAAAAATCAGAGCGTCGCACGTCTCTCGGGCGCGGCGTCTCGGTAGCGATGCACTTCCCCCGACTCATTTCCACACACACACACACACACACACACACCTACACACCTACACACACACGCCGGCCCTGCTATTCTCTTAAAGCGACGCACGCACAAGTATAAACCTCATGCGGCTTGTGTGTGCTACGGAGAAAGCTCCATGCAGAACCATAATCACCGTAACTCTCTCACTCGCTCTGCTACACACACACACACACACACACACACCTACACACCTACACACACACACGCCGGCCCTGCTATTCTCTTAAAGCAACGCACGCACAAGTATAAACTTCAGGAGGCTTGCGTGTGCTACGGAGAAAGCTCTGCGCGGAGCCTCCGCAGAACCATAAATCACTTTTAAAATCTGGAATCGTTCTTTTACTTGAGTATGTTTTGTTTGATGTATTGTACTTTGATAAATTTTCAACCGCATCCGTTAGAGTAAAAAAACAACATTTTGTTGCATTTTCCGACGTTTCCTCCATTTCTTTGTGCCGTCACGTGCTTTTTTTTCAACATTGCTGCTTTTCTTAAAAAAAAAATCCCATTTTTTGGGGATGTTTTTGTTGCCCCAACCTGAGTTTTACATTACTTACTTTTTTCTCAAGTAGAATTTTTATACTGGTAATTTTACTGATGAATGAACTTATGTTTAAAAAAAGTTTTTATTTTTTATTTTATTTTAAATTGGCCATAATAAATGGGAAATGCGCAATATCAGCTGATAATATCGTCCCGTCGATATCGGTCTGCCTTTGTAGTCCTGATTCTACTATCAGGGTTGTATTCGCTATAGCAACCGTCTCTCTCTACATTATCCCTTCCCTAGGTGAGTGTTACCTGAATGGCTGCAGATGAATCGCCTGTTGGGATTCATAATCTAAATCAATCTAATCTCAATCTTAATCTTGCAACGTGAACATGAGCCTTACCGCTGCTTCTGTGTCTTGTGCGTCCTTCAGGAGCTGCGCCATGACACCACGCCCACCGCGTGTAACGTAACACCCGGTGAGCACGAGAAGGATCTCTTCACGCACAACAAAGTTGACGTGTCGTCGACCACAGCTGCACATTCACCTGCTGATGGCGAGCAGCAGGCGGCGGCGGAGGTGGAGGAAGAAGCCGGCACAGAGCCAGGTTGGTTTCAGCCTCCTCCAGAGGAGGAGGAGGAGGAGGAGGTGTTCGTCAACGACGACGGGGCTGACTGTGAGCTCCCGGACCCGGACTACGAAGACGGTGAAGATGACTATCTACAAGATGAGGAGGTTCTGGGTGTCGCTGAGCAGAGAGAGTCTCGGGGTGCAGCCCGCGCCTCCACATCGCTGCAGGTGGAGTACGACTTTAAGGAGCTGGCGGAGGAGGAGAAGATCGCGAGAATGAAGGCCAAACTCCGACAGAGCGAAGCTGCACTTCTTCGAATGACCGCTCAGTCAGAGTGAGCAGCAATACACACTCACGATAACACACTCACGATAACACACTCACGATAACACACTTACGATAACACACTCACGATAACACACTCACAATAACACACTTACGATAACACACTTACGTTAGGATGTTCTCCTAAACTACGGCCGCAACTTACGATTAGTTTTATGATCGATTCAATAAGGCTGGGGACCGAATTAGATTATTCTTGCGTGTGCGTGTGCGTGTGCGTGTGCGTGTGCGTGTGCGTGTGCGTGTGCGTGTGTGTGTGTGTGTGTCTGTGTGTGTCTGTCTGTCTGTCTGTATATGTCTGTCTGTCTGTCTGTCTGTCTGTCTGTATATGTCTGTCTGTCTGTCTGTGTGTATATGTCTGTCTGTGTGTGTCTGTCTGTCTGTCTGTCTGTATATGTCTGTCTGTGTGTGTCTGTGTGTATATGTCTGTCTGTGTGTGTCTGTGTGTATATGTCTGTCTGTGTGTATATGTCTGTCTGTGTATATGTCTGTCTGTGTGTGTCTGTCTGTGTGTGTGTGTGTCTGTTTGTGTGTGTGTGTATCAGTCTGTCTGTCTGTATATTACATTCATACAGACATGCACGTAAACAAAGTGTCTTTACTGTTTAATCTGTCGATTTATGTTCATAATGAATCGGTTACGTATTCGTCTCATTTTCAGTTTAATAACTGTATTTTGAGGTTGTATCAGAATAGGTTCACACGTCAAAAATTGGTGAAAAATGAAGATCTGTGTTTCCTAAAGTCCGAGACGACGTCCTCAAATGTCTTGTTTTGTCCTCAACTGAAAGATCTTCAGTTTACTGTCACAGAGGAGAGAAGAAACTAGAAAGTATTTTTTTTCCAATAAAAAAATGACTCAAAATCGATGAATCATTTATTTAACTAGTTGGCAAATTAATTCAAAAGTTGACAACCAATTGATGAGAATGTTTCTCAATATGTGAACCTTGCATGTAGATGAATGGGACTTGTCCTCAATTTTTATTTCGGGACACCTTTCTTAACCCTCCTGTTGTCCTCGTGGTCAAATTGACTTGTTTACAAAATAATTATATATCACAACTACGACCAAAGAATGTTGAAAAAAGTGACAAAAGTTGGAAAAAGCTTCAAAAATGCAAGAAAAATTCAACAAAAACATTTATTTATTTATTTTGTTTTTTTAAACGCTGAAAAAAGTCACAAAACCAAGTTGGAAAAATCCCCCAAATTGACAAAAAACTTCTTTAAAAGAAGTGACGAAAAAAAAATTTGGTAAATTTGAGAAATAAAATTGTCAAAAACTGCAAAAATATAATAAAAGTGCCAAAAAAAATTGAAAGAAAATCTACAAAAACGTGGAGAAAAGTGTAGAAATAAAACACCAGTTACGTAATTTTAATATTTAAAAATAAATTAGTAAACGTGACAAAAAAACTTAAAAAGTGACAAGAAAAACTGGTTTGATGGGAAGACAACACGAGGGTTAAATTAAAAATGATTTCTGGCGTCTGGACGCCGGACGCCACTCCAACATACCCAATCGTTGGACTGAGTTTCCCAGAATGCTTTGCTGCTGATGGTGTTCCTCTGATGAACTATTACGTTGCCTCAAACATACGATATATCACGTTTAACGTACAAATTTTGGACCAACTGTTTGATTTTTAGTTACTTTTTCCCATGAAGTCTCCTAGGACACTTTACTGGTGCTGCAAAAAATTTGTATTTTTTCAATAAAGAAGCGAGAAGCTGTGACTTTTTGGGTGTTTTCATATTCATTTATTTCACACAAATGTGTATAAACACCACTAACACTACTTACTACCAAATAATTTTATGCTGAATTTTGGAATTCATGGTCCATAAACCTCATTTAGATGAAAATTATACCTATTACTTGAGTTAAAAGAGCAGAAATGATTCATTATGTAGACTACTATTAAAGGATTTTAATTTAAATTTGATTTAATGTGTTTACTATCTAGATATATGATGTTTTACATTGTTTATAAACTACATGTGTGCAGACATCTTTAATGTGTAAAGTAACTAAAGTTGTGAATGTAGTGGAGTAAAAAGTACAATATCTCTCCCTGAAATTTAGGGGAGTAGAAGTGGAAAAGAAAACACTTGAGTAAAGTACCTCAATATTATGTACTTAAGTACTGTACTTAAGTACATAATAATAGTGTACTTGCATGTAGTTTTCTCTGTGCTGCATTTATTCTTATTTCTCACACATTTGTTATCAAATCCATGAAGATGTTCTCATCATTTGCTTTTGTTGTGTCTGAGTAACTGTAATTAAAATATCCCCCCCCCCAATAATTACAAGCGGTAGGTTTATCCCACTCCAAAAATTTGAAAGACTTCCCCAAAAAAAAGGTAAAAAAATAACTTTCAATACTACAATGAAGTGAATAATAAAGAAGAAGAATTAATATAAAAAAAAAAAATCGCAATTAAAAGAAAGTGCACAAATTGTTGAAAAATGAGTTGATAAAAATAAGATGTATTGTTAAATGTTACGGGGGGGGAGGAGGACCCCTAGGTTATAATGTGCCCCCCCCCAACGCTTTAACAACACCTACAATAATAATGTATTATATCAAGTGTCCATTTCATTATAAAATTCAGATTTATCATAAATAATTGAACATGCACGTGTAGATTATGTTCCATTAAAGAGGGGTGGAGGTGGGAATATTACTTGAAAATAACTCGTTACTTAATTTGTAAGTATCTAATTTAGTAACTTTTTGGAAAAAGTAACTATTAACTGTAATTAAAATATGCCCCCCCCCCGCCCCCCCAAATGATTACAAGAGTTGGATTTTTCCCGCTCCAAAAATTGTAAGTGTCCATTTCATTATAAAATTCAGATTTATCATAAATAATTGAACATGTATTTTATGTTCCATTAAAGAGGAGGTGGGGTCGCATTTGAACACTTAAAAAGTACTTTCTGAAGTAACTAGTTACTTAATAAATAAATTATAAAATATT
>NC_048413.1:26943219-26947316 GCF_013103735.1 Etheostoma cragini | reverse complement strand
GGACAACATGAGGACAACATGAGGGCAACATGAAGACAACATGAAGACAACATGAGGACAACATGAGGACAACATGAGAACAACATGAAGACAACATGAGGACAACACGAGGACAACATGAGGACAACATGAAGACAACATGAGGGCAACATGAGGGCAACATAAAGACAACATGAGGACAACATGAGGACAACATGAAGACAACATGAAGACAACATGAGGACAACATGAGGACAACATGAAGACAACATGAGGGCAACATGAGGGCAACATGAGGACAACATGAAGACAACATGAGGACAACAAGAGGGCAACATAAAGACAACATGAAGACAACATGAAGACAACATGAGGACAACATGAAGACAACATGAGGACAACATGAAGACAACATGAGGGCAACATGAAGACGACATGAAGACAACATGAGGAAAACATGAGGACAACATGAGGACAACATGAAGACAACATGAGGGCAACATGAAGACAACATGAAGACAACATGAAGACAACATGAGGAGAACATGGGGACAACATGAGGACAACACGAGGACAACATGAAGACAACACGAGGACAACATGAAGACAACACGAGGACAACATGAAGACAACATGAGGACAACATGAGGACAACATGAGGACAACACGAGGACAACATGAAGACAACATGAGGACAACATGAGGGCAACATAAGGGCAACATAAAGACAACATGAGGGCAACATGAAGACAACATGAAGACAACATGAAGACAACATGAGGACAACATGAGGACAACATGAGGACAACATGAGGACAACAAGAAGACAACATGAGGGCAACATGAAGACAACATGAGGGCAACATGAAGACAACATGAAGACAACATGAGGACAACATGAGGACAACATGAGGACAACATGAGGGCAACATGGGGACAACACGACGACAACACGAGGGCAACATGAGGACAACATGAGGACAACATGAAGACGACATGAGGGCAACATGAGGACAACATGAGGACAACATGAGGACAACACGAGGGCAACACGAGGACAACATGAGGACAACATGAGGACAACATGGGGACAACATGGGGACAACATGAGGACAACATGAAGACGACATGAGGGCAACATGAGGACAACATGAGGACAACATGGGGACAACATGAGGACAACATGGGGACAACATTGGGACAACATGAGGGTTAAATGATTCCCGTCTTCTGCTATTGTTTATAATGAGAAAAGTTTATTATTTAACGGATTTCACAAATTCCAGTATGACAGTTATGTCGTACTGAGCAAGCGGAGCGTCGTGCACATCAACTAACGTAAAGTAACGATTAAATTGATTAAATGGCTGAAACTACAGTAATACTGGCTGACCACACCAACCCAAATATTGACATTGACTATTTCTAAATCACATGAGGTCCCCTAGTAATACCAGTCCTGTGCAGATAGGGCTATATAATGCTATAATGTATATATAATGATTGATTTTAATCATGATATGCATTTGAAACCTAATTTGGGAGTTGAGGGATGCGTAAGTTCATCTGACAGCGCTTGGGGGGGGGGGGGGTACCTCGGACCTAAAAGGTTGGTAATCACTGACGTACAGTACAGAGGAGCCCTGTTGTGTCTAGGCTGCGTGTAAATACATGAGCAGCATGCATGTAGTTGTTGTGGAGCTGATAACTTGTTCAGTGTAACTGACCATGACCGTATCTGTGTCACACACCTCTGCCAGCGTAAGTGTTAGCACACAGGGTAGAATGACCTTGATAGCATTTGGTCCTATGGGCCTTTTGTACCTTTTATTAATATCTAAAGTAAAAAAAAAAAACAACAATAATCAATCTGCATTTCTGTCATAACAAGATAAATTCTACCATACAAGTAAGAGCTTGCATCACATTGCTTGCATTTATTTACATAACACACATAAGCTAAATGAAGCTGTACACGTATGAAATTGCAATACCCAAAGTTTATGGAAAAGTCTCCACTTCACGATAAGGTTCATGACTATTTTACACTTATTTCAGTGCACAAACTTAACTTCCTCACGTGATATTGTGGTAATTTTGTTTCTAAGTTTTTCAACCTATTGGCGAGCTACTGGTAGCCCGTAAGCTTTTTAGTCTAGTAGCCAGCCTGTAGAGCCCCATTGTTAACCCGGAAATGTTGATTACACCAAAGTTTTATTGCAGAAATGTGAAGTACGGGTCCCCGGTATACGGAAAATGACGGATGCTAATTTTCATATGTTGAGCAATTTCCAGAATTAGCAAAATTTGCAGAATCGGCCAGATCGACAATAGATTTTGCATTTTGCAATCAGTTTCTACAACATTGGAGCGGTTTAAGAGGTTTTAGAGGATGCTGGATTCAATTGTGGCACTTTCAGACTTCTAAATGGTAATTCTGTAGCAAATTTGGATAAATTTAGACACATTTTTGTATTAACTTGGGACAAACGTTTAGCTTAACACTATAACACTATAATCTTACAGTTCAGCTCTTACTCTTTGATGTGAATGTTGATAACCTAAATTTGTTGACATTTTTTGAGGTCCGGTCATGTTTTCATGCATATAAAATGTGACAGCTAGCTAGTTGTAGTTGTAATAAGTATGTTGTAAAGCATAGTCTAGTTTTAAAGTGCTTGAAACATTTGAAAATGTTTGGAAAACTTAATCATTAAAGGAAGTACTTTCACCAACTTGCATGTCTTCCTTAAACAGAAGGCCGGCATTATTAACTCATAGCCATATCGAACAAGCTAATCATGCAATTTGCTCAACATATGCAAATTAGGTATCCGGCAGTTTCTGCAATAAAGCTTTGGTGTACTCAACATATCTGGGTTCACCTAGTTGGCTACTAGACTATTTTGTTGACGACCCCTGGTTGGAAGTGTGTGTGTGACCAAACATGAAAAATCTATCAACAAATAGCAGATCTGGTGATTTTGAATGCACCTTTAAGATGGTGCTAAGGTGTCTAAAGATGATCAGTTCACACCTGTCTTCCCATGCTTCTGTGTCTAAGTGACTGATGGGAACAACCTTTGTACATGGTCCATTGTTAAGCAAGACTCCTGCAGTCAGCAGCCAGGAAACAAGCTACAATGTACGTTTTTTTTTGGGCATTTGTGCCCATTAAACACCTTCAGTTCAAATCCACAAATATTGCCACTTTTGCCACTGACTGGCTCAGATTACATTTCCAAAATCGCTATCGCCAAACCCACCAGACTCCATTTAAATAAGCAATAACTTCATCATCATTCAAAGTCAAGACAGAAACAAACAATCCAACAATCACCACTATGATTTGATTAAGTTAAACCCTTAATTCACCCGTAAACATGGGGAAATACGCTGGTTATGTTTATTTTAATGGGGTCTGGTGGGTTTTGCGTTGGTGTTTTCGATCTTACTCTTTAACAAAATAGGTCTTTCTCTGTAGGGATCCTTTCCATAATGTTGTAAGACACTCAGAAAATGTATCAATACTATTATCAGCAGGTCTAGTGGACGGAAATTGACGATGTACACGTTACATTGCAGTCCGGTTTACAGCGTTTTGGCTCAATACTGGACCAATTTAAATCATATATGCAAAGAAACGGAGAAAAAGGAGCTTACCTAAATAGATTCCACGATCCCCACACACAAATATGAGATCACTGAGGAGGTCAGTCCCACAGCGGAGTCTGGCTGCCTCCGAGGACCGGGGCCAGCCTGCCAGACACATGGTTGTGTAGAACACACACAGCCGGACGCACAACACCTGAAGACCAGAGGGAACACTGTTAATACACAACTCCGACACTGGGGGGTTGATGGTTGTACACAGGGGGAAAAAATGACTCAAGACAACTCGGACTGACAGGGTTTTTCGCTAGGTTTGTGGAAGACATAGGTGCACCCATAGGTGTAATTTACAGGGGGGGATGGGGGGATGACCCCCCTACAAGCTAGCTAGTGTTGTGGCCGGGTTGGCTCAGTTGGTAGAGCAGGCGCACATATTTACTCCCCAGAACTAAGCTCAGCACCATGGGTGATCGAGCCTTCTGCTCTGCCCGTCATCGGACTTGGAG
>NC_048413.1:26942197-26943209 GCF_013103735.1 Etheostoma cragini | reverse complement strand
CCCCCCCCCCCGACCATCTGAGGGCACCACAAACTGTTGAGACCTTAAAAAAAAGACTAAAAACCTTTATTTTTAGCAGAACCTATGAGTTTTAACCTTGCACAACAATGTCGTTGCACTATTTATATTCATTTTTAAACTGATGTTTTTATGCTTTTATGGTCTTACCTGCAGCACTTTGAGGTTTCCTTTAAACGTAAGGTGCATTACAAATAAAATGTATTATTATCACTATTATTATTATTATTATTACATGCTTAGAGGTTGATGTCTCGGTGCAGAGGTCCTGGGTTCGAGTCCAACCTGTGACAGTTTCCTGCATGTCTTCCCCATTTCTCACCTAGCTGTTCTGTCCATTAAAGGTGGAAAAGTCCCAATAATTAACAAGGGAAAAAAACACCCCAAAAACCTACTATAATGTCCTATAAATAAAGAAATTTGCACCATAAATTGATGCAGAAAAGGCAGAAAAATTCACCAGAATGCAGAAAGTGAAGTGTTTGACATTCAAAATTTCAATTTTTGCGCAAAAGTGGAGATCATGTTGTTTTTCATCTGAACAAAATGCAATTTCACATCATTTTTGACCAATATTATTTGAACCGTATTCGTGTCTAAAACGTCAGAAAACCCAACTTGCTGAAGAAGTTTCCGGGAGACCAACAACAATCCTTAGACCTGAGTCACGTGATCAAGTCACTGAGTTAGTGTTGATGCATTTTCCCTCAGCATGATGTAAAAAACCCTCACTGAGTTTTCTGATCCCCTCACACCAAGAGACTGAAACTCCAGCGAGACCAGTAAAAGAGATCCCGGATCCCAAATGGGATCACACCTGTTGGAATAAAAGGTTAAATAAAGGAATAACATTACCTTGAGTGTGTGTGGCGTAGCCGAGAGACCGCGAGACGAGTGCATCCTGTCTGAGTGGACCGGCTCCAGGGGAACTTCAGTCTTATAGTGTGGCATCGGTGGGGGGGCGGGTGTGGGGTGGGGGGGGGGGGGGGGGGGG
>NC_048413.1:26919528-26942097 GCF_013103735.1 Etheostoma cragini | reverse complement strand
GATTATCATCAACATCCATTCCTTTAATTTTAGTCTCAATAATTCCTAATTTCTGCTTTTCTAACTCAAACATTAGATGTAATTTCCTAAAAATGAGGTTTATTGACCATAAATTCCAAAAATAACTTTAACTAAAGTTAACTAAGTTAGTGTTACGTAGGGTTGAAAACGTCAAAAAAACTTACACAAACATTGAAAAAAAGGGACAAAAACGTAAGAAAAGTTAAAAACATTGAAAAAAACGTCAACAAAATTGTTTATTTTCAATTTTGACGTGAATACAACACGAGGGTTAAAGAACGCTTTAGCTAGCTATCTATGGTTGTTTGGTTGCTAACGTTAGCTCAAAACACCATTCAACTAACAGCCTTTGTTGTGTTTTATTTCTAGCTTGTAGCTAAGCTAGCAGTCATTTAAAAAACATTTTAGCTAGCTATGTCTCGTGTTCACCCCGGAACACGAACTCTGCTCCCCTTGCTTCAAAGCGCTGTACCTAATGAACCGGCAACCTGCCTAGACCACGTTCTTATGGATCCACTGCAGTTCTAGGCAAGACCCGCCCTCCGATAGCGCTACGGTTGGCCAGGCGTCCGTGCTCGTGCAAGGTAGCATAACCCAATATCTTCAGCACCTTCCGCCTGACCAATCGGCTACCCTGACCTTAATTACTTGAGATCAATGCCTAACCTCAACCAATCAGGTTGGGGGACGGGTCCTGCCTAGAACCACAGTGGGTTCCATAATCGCACACCTCCATCTCCTCCCTATGTTGCGCTTTGACCTTTTAATACATCATATCCTACACACCACATTAACGGCCTAACGTGGTGCATGCAGCCATCAATACATGGAAAACTTATGAATTACAGTGCATTGTTTCATGAGAAACAGCCTGTGTTAGAATATATCCTCTCCCACTACACACAGGCCCTTTCACATGATTACCTTTACCCTGTTCTGTCTGACCAAGGCCACTAACGCCTCGTTATCAGAGTGATGGCAACCCACCAAAATGGCAACGTACCCAGCAGAACACTGTGCCTCAGTTTGTGATAGCGTTATTGTTAAAACACTTGTATCTCACACTAATAACAAAGAAAGGTGTAGACAGGAACAAACAGCAGAGCAGAGAGCTGAACATTAAGTTCAATCTCACTCAGCAAAATGAAAACTTCATAGGATGAACTTAGCATAGGATAGTGTTATGCATGAAAATGGCCCATATTTCTTATTAAAACTAAACATGTTAATATACATATGTGAATGTTATGGTCCGTGTAATCCTTAACCAGCTTGTTTTGCTGTTGCTGACTGCATCGTTCTTGCTTAATACTGGACCAATTACTAAGATTGTTGTTCCCATTGGTCATTTAGACACAAAATCTAAAATTCCCTTTAACAGAAAAGGCAAATAATCTAACGTTGGACGTTTCTCTCTCTGCAGGCAAAGGTTCGTGGTCTGGTTACGGCTCTCGGCCCCGAGGGAAAGGGATAGTGGACCAGTGCTGTCGGCCATCTGGTTGTGAACTTCAACATCTGGAGATGTACTGCGCCAAACCAAAGAGCCAGCAGCAAACCACAGCTTACCCAACAACAACAACAACAACAACAACAACAACAACAACAACAACAACAACCACCATCACCATCACCCCCACCACCACCACCACAGCACCTCAGACCACAGCACAGCTAGACACGGTAAGACCTCTCAGTACAGTAAAGACACTAGTTGGATTAACTCTTAAAGGGTCACTACCATTTTTTTCAACCTGGACCCTATTTTTTCTATGTTTTTGTGTCTAAGTGACTGATTGGAACAACAATCTTTGACACTGGTCCAGTATGAGCGAGATCGCGGAGAAACAAGCTACGATGTTAGACAGTGGCTCCCAAACTTTTTCAATTCAAGACCCAAAAGAGAAATTTGGTGTCTCCCCAAGACCCAAATTTACAAAAATACACCATGAACTCATTCTCTTATCCCCTCAT
Source organism: Etheostoma cragini (assembly GCF_013103735.1). Classification (NCBI taxonomy): domain Eukaryota; kingdom Metazoa; phylum Chordata; class Actinopteri; order Perciformes; family Percidae; genus Etheostoma; species Etheostoma cragini. The sequence goes on along the minus strand of NC_048413.1, from coordinate 26,940,105 downwards.
AGGATAATAGAAGAGAGAGAGAGAGAGAAAACAAAACACAGCATCTGAGCTGAACAGACCAGTGGAGCTGAACGCTCATTACCATGAGATTCATGAGATTTTACCCAAAAAAACGGGTCTGCGACCCATTTTGGGTCCCGACCCTAATTTTGGGAAAGATAATAGCATGCTTGTTTTACCGCTGACAGAAAGTTGACAGAAACAAAAGGAAACTTTTCCAACCATAACAACTCCAGTTTTGGTTGATATAAACACCTAATAGACCGATATACACGTGAAGATATGTTGGCTCTATACACGCTAAAAGTACTGTTTTTTTAAATGGAGTCTGGTGGGTTTAACACTAGCAACCTCAGAGCTGTTTCTGGTTAAACAGAAAGGTTTAAAAAGAGGTTTTAAAGGTGTATCTCTGAAGGGATTCTCTAAATAATGTTGTCAGACACTTAGAATAATAATCTTTGTCTGTCAAGGGCAAAACAAGCACTTTTATGAAGATAAATACAAACTGGACAGTTGCCCTGATAACTTAGATCGAAGCTTGTTTTGCTGCTACCGACTGCAGCGATCTCGCTTAATCCTGAACCGATGTCAAAGGTTGGAAAAAAAAACGGTAGTTACCCTTTAACTCAAAGTTCACTAGCTTTTCCCAGGACTGCAAAACGCACCTCATGGTCCTCAGCATAGACTGGAGAGTTAACTATGTCATCAAGTAAACATAAGAACTTGTAGAAAAACCTAAAACACAACAATGAAGTAGGTAGATCTAACCCGAGCCTGTTTTCTCTAATCAACTCTGTGCTTTAACCTTGTGTTGCAGGCTCAGCGGTTCCAAGCGTTGTTCCAGAAGAGACTTTCCGAGCACCTGGGGGCCCCCGACAGTCCCAAAAGGGACGCTTACCGAAAGAAGACCCAGCCTTCGCTCCGACGGAAAGGCAAAGGTTCCCCGTCACGCAAGAGGATTAAAACCCAGAACCCGAGCAGCATGCCCCCGTTGACCCCCGGGAGTTCCCCTCAAACAATGACGACCTCTAAATCATGACCTTTGTCCTCATAAAAAAAACAACAACAACCCTGAGACTGATGCTGAGACTGTGAACTTTGGGTTCTCTACTAAGTAGGGATCCCAAACAGATTTGGAGGGCAACAAAAGCGTTGTCAGGTGACGTAGCACACCTATACTGAAGCCCCCCCCCCCCCCCCCCCCCCCCCCCCCCCCCCCCCCCCCCCCCCCCCCCCAGCTGCTGCTGCTACCTTAGCCTTTGACTCGATGGGATCTCTCTCACTGAAGCTTTCTTTCATCTGTCAGTGCATGTATCTTAACCTTTTGACTATAGATCCATCGCGAATGAGATAGATTGACAAAGAAAATGGCCGACGCTTGAGGTCCTAGCAATGTGTATATATATATATATATATATATATATATATATGGGACAAACCTGCAAAAGTTTTGAGAGAGTTTTGAAAGTGTTGCCGTGTGTTTTGGGTCCAGGCGTTGGCGTGTAACAGAGAAGAAGTGTGTGTAACTTAACTTGTCAGTTGAACTGATTTTTTGGTTTTATTTTGTGTGTGTCTGAGATTATCAAGTGTGGTGCTTTGTTATTGTGTGTTGTATGTACAGGACTTTTAATTGTGCTCATTATTTATTACGCCGTTACAACAAAAGAGTAAAATAAATATATTAAAACAGTGATTCTTTGTGATGTTTATGTGATGCTTTGACTTAATTAAAGGAGGGAAAACTTGAAAACTGAGACCATCATTTGAGGTTTAAACCAGGACATCCTTCCTCTGGTGATGCTTCATAAGATTTAAAAGCTAAAAGCTTAATTGTTTCGACATTGAGATTTGACACGTGACGTGTGACATGACTGCAGCAGGTAAAACACCTGTAAACCTGCAACACTATCATCAATCAATCATTCAAACGTTATTTATAAAGCACATTTAAAAACAATCAGGTTGACCAAGGCGCTGTACATTGACATGAAACAATGAATAGACAGAAGACAACACCAGACAAACACACACATTTCTCATGCTGGATTAAAAGCCAGGGAATAAGAATGGGTTTTTAGTCGCGATATAAGAACCGGAAATGTTGAAGGATTTCCCTTTTTAAGCACTTCTGGAAAGAAATGTGCGGCAGATCCTGTAAAAGCGGCTATATGTTGGAAAAGTAGTCATAAGATGTCATTAAAATAAAGGTTAAAACCTTAAAAGAGGAAGATCCCGCACTCACATCACAGTCTATTGATGCAGAAGGGGGTGGGGGGGATAAAAGCCATATTTAGCATCACAGAGATTAGTTTTTTTTAGGACGTTCACGAGAGTTAGCTGACGTTAGCTTCTCTGTGTTGCCAGATCTTGCAAGAGTATGTTATTAAGACTGAAAAGGGTCTCAAATTATCCATCCATCCATCCATCCATCTTCCATCTTCATCCGCTTATCCGGTATCAGGTCTCGGGGGCAGCAGCTCCAGTAGGGGACCCCAAACTTCCTGTTCCTGAGCCACATCAACCAGCTCCGACTGGGGGGTCCCGAGGCGTTCCCAGGCCAGGTTGGAGATATAAGCTCTCCACCTAGTCCTGGGTCTTCCCCGAGGCCTCCTCCCAGCTGGACGTCCCTCCACCTAGTCCTGGGTCTTCCCCGAGGCCTCCTCCCAGCTGGACGTCCCTCCACCTAGTCCTGGGTCTTCCCCGAGGCCTCCTCCCAGCTGGATGTCCCTCCACCTAGTCCTGGGTCTTCCACAAGGCCTCCTGCCAGCTGGACGTCCCTCCACCTAGTCCTGGGTCTTCCCAGAGGCCTCCTCCCAGGTGGACGTCCCTCCACCTAGTCCTGGGTCTTCCCCGAGGCCTCCTGCCAGCTGGACGTCCCTCCACCTAGTCCTGGGTCTTCCACGAGGCCTCCTCCCAGGTGGACGTCCCTCCACCTAGTCCTGGGTCTTCCCCGAGGCCTCCTCCCAGCTGGACGTCCCTCCACCTAGTCCTGGGTCTAGGTAGAGTGACCACCAAAGTTTACGGCCCCAGTAGAAGCCAGAAGTCTCCATGAAATCAACTTTATTCTAGAAAATACGCATTTTATCTGCAAAATGTAATGTTTACGAACCCACAAATAGTGAATAGTTTCTCTGCTTTCTTGTATCTTTGCATTTTTTTGCCGTTTTTTCAAAATGTCCTTTTGCACCAAATGTTTTATGGTCACGATTCATCTTGTTACCAGGCTTAAAAGTCGAAAAAAAGGGTCCATCTCCCGGAGACATTAGTGTCTTTATTAATCAGAGGTGTGTTTTGGGCGTAACATGCAATCAACCAATCAGAAGTCCTCTCCCATTTCCCATGACCCTTGTGTTGTCTTCCCGTCAACCATAAAAAAAAAAAAGATATCGCTTTTTTCTGACATTTTTTTCACTTTTTCAGTGTTGTGGGTGCTTTTTTTGGATGTTTTTTCCAAAGGTATTTGATATTTCTAATGTTGACATTTTTAAAATGGGTCAAATTTGACCCGAGGACAACACGAGGGTTAAAGCCAGGCGCGTTTGTACCTTTGCGACATTGCTACTATGACGATAGATTTGCAAAACTGTTCAGCGTGCGAGCAGATGATGTATGGAACAAGCACTATGCATCCAAAATGTCATGGTTTGGTGTTTACATCGTGTGTTATGGTTCAGTCTGTTTTCCTGTATACGTTTCTTAGCCTGATTCTATCTTGTCTTGCGTTTTTTGTAAGGTTTTTTGGTCTGGTCTTGCATGTGTTCTGTTTCCTGTTTTATTTTGAAGTCTGATATCTGTCTCGTCTTGCATTTAGTTCTACTTCCTGTGCTGACGACCTGATGTTTTCCACCTGTTCCCCAGCCCTCTTGTCACCTGCGTCTTGTTTCCTCGTTACCCTCTGGATTTAGTCTTTGTGCTTAGTCCTTGGGCGTTTCTCAATATGTGTTCTTCTATGGACTTGTGTTCTTGTGTTCTTGTGAAACGTCATGTTTGGTGGCCAAAGTACTGACCCAATACACAAGTTAGCATTTGGCAAAGAACACTTAAAGTCCCCGGATGTGATCTCGACACGCCCATTTTACCGAGGATACATCGGATGGTGACTTGTGTGAACTTTGCCGGGCCGGTATCCCAGCATTCAATTCGGGTGTAAAGCGCGTATGGTTTCCGGTACACAGCTTTTCACAATTTACGTCAATTAGTAAATCAATAAATTCATTTTTGGGATGTTTTAAGGCGAGAAATCAGCTGTGTAGATTTTGAATATAGGCAGTTCAACAAAAATTGATGGTGAATCAAAAAAGCCTTCGGAGTTGGAAAGCTCCACAACCCCCGGCGGGCGAGCTCGCTACGCCAGCCGGGAATGACTCTGGCGAGCCGGTCAGTCAGTCAGCTCACAGACCCCTCTGCCCCACATTTAGACAGACCCCTCTGCCCCACATTTAGACAGACCCCTCTGGGCCCACATTTAGACAGACCCCTCTGGCCCCACATTTAGACAGACCCCTCTGGCCCCACATTTAGACAGACCCCTCTGGGCCCACATTTAGACAGACCCCTCTGGGCCCACATTTAGACAGACCCCTCTGGGCCCACATTTAGACAGACCCCTCTGGGCCCACATTTAGACAGACCCCTCTGCCCCACATTTAGACAGACCACTGCAGCAGCAACAATGGAAGAGGAAAGCCAGGTCCACAATTGTAAGATATTTAAAACTATTTTTACCGCTGCTGTTATAGGATATATCCCCTCCTCCTCTATCCTCCTCCTCTATCCTCCTCCTCTATCCTCCTCATCCTGGCTCTGCTCCTTTTCTGCTTCTCGGTAAAGTATACCGACGGCAGTGGCTAACGTTACCCAGTCCATCTATAATTTTGATACCTATTTTAACGTTTCTTTTCTGATTTCAATTAAAAGTGAATCCCGAAATATGTTACAAGGTTTTCTTCTCGCCGTGGTTTCGTTATTTATACAGTTATTGGCCCGTGATACTTAATAGCACGTTAGATGAAAACGTAACAAAACAACGAGGCGGTGTGAAAGGTGATCGTCCATGCTTTATTATGAATACACACATCAAAGCTAACTATAAAGTGGCAGCCCCTCTATGCTGGGGGTGTTGCCCAATAACAGGAAGAACGCTTCGTCTCAAAACTGTCAACAGTGTTTTGTGTGCTTCTGAACTCGCGAGTACAGTCTTCCAGGTACAGCTAGCAAGTACGGTCTCCCCAGGAACACAAGTCCGTTCTTTGCTTACTTGGTATTGAGAAACGCCCCTTGACCTGGTTCAGATCCTTACTTCTTTTTGGTGTATCCATGTGTTTTTGCCTCTCCCATTTGCCTCTTGCCTTATTTTGGATTGTTTTGCCTTCATTTCCTTTCCTTCTTTATCCAACTTTGTATATTTTTGAAGTTGTTTTGTAAATAGTATTGAGTAAAAGTTGATATATTCCAGTCTGTGATTATCATCAACATCCATTCCTTTAGTTTTAGTCTCAATAATTCCTAATTTCTGCTTTTCTAGCTCAAACATTAGGTATAATTTCCTATAAATGAGCTTTATTGGGCATTAATTCCCAAAATAATAAACTAAAGTTAATAAGTTAGTGTTACGTAGTGTTAAACTTCAAAAAAAATGACAAACATTGAAAAAAAGCGTCAAAAGTGTTGAAAAAAGGGACAAAAACATAAGAAAAAGTTAAGAACATTGATAAAAACACGTCAACAACAGCGTTGATTTTCAATTTTGACAGGAAGACTACACGAGGGTTAAGCAAGGTTTTGGGCCTTGCCATCATTTATAAAATAAACAAAAAATGCCATTTTGAATGCACATATTGAGCAGGAACATGTCCGATCACCATCACCACTGGCAGCTTGCATTGAACTGTCAAGTGTGGACATGGCTACTGTGTATGTAGCTACTGTTGAGACAAAAGACACATTGAAAAGACAAGTGTCCCCACGGCCAGAGACTGAGGACAGTCAGCATCTTTGCACCCAAATCTCAAATTGAAAATTCCCATCTTTTGAGGAAAAGATGCTGTGTCAGCACTCCTGTTGCACCTCGTTCAGGACAAAGAAATGTATTTATTTTAAGAGGTTGCCTGAGTTCAGACGCAGGATACTTTGTGTGAGCAGTTACATCATATTCCAGCTGGAATGTAACAGACCTAATGCCTGCCCAGAGCTGTGGTTTAGGACAGGATATTGGATGGATTTTAGGAGACACGGCTTGGGTTGCCGGGCAGTGACGAAAGAGCCGATTCTTCAGCCCGTACCACAGAAAGGCCCCAAATAATGAGTCCAAATACCACGTTATTCACAAGACAGAATGCAGAATGCAGTCTGTGATTATCTAAATATAAAAAAAAAACAACTAAAAGTAATAAGTTAGTGTTACGTAGTGTGGAAAACGCCAAAAAAGGGACAAACATTGAAAAAGTGTGTTGCAAAAATGGACAAAAATGTGAGAAAAAGTTTTTTAAAAAATGATAAAAAGCGCCAACAACTTGTGTGATTGATTTTAAATTTTGACATGAAGACAACACAAGGGTTAAAATAAACTAGGCAATTCCGCAGAAATCTTAACAGTGTGCCTCCTACTTGGTGCACATGCGAATACCAATAAAACATAATAAAAAATAATAAGTGTTATAATCCTTTAGAGATACAACTTTTTAAAACCTGTTTAAGACCTTAAGACGTGTGTGTGTGTGTGTGTCTGTGTGTGTGTGTGTGTCTGAGAGAGAGAGACAGATAGATGTCGACAGACAGACATACAGAGTATGGTTGCCTGGTTACTAAGGACCGATAGGAAGCCTTTTATCTCTGTGATGTCATCTCTTTGATCTGTAATCAGTTAACGATTGCACCTGTGTCACCAGCTATTCAGATACTGAACAAGCTCTCAAACAAAGGATCACATCATCAAAGGGATCCGAGATATCGATGAAATAAGGTTCTCGTGGGCACAGGAAAGGCCTTTGTGAACGTACTGAAATAAAATTGATGTGGATAAACTTAGAAGCTTAGCTTCTCATATGCTACTTGTCGCAAAGTGACGCATGCGCAACTCACAGTTTCACTCATCGCAAAGTCTTAAATCTGCACTCAACTCACATCGGGCAGTGACACACGCAATACATAGTCAACGGAGAGTGGAGAGTTGTTTTCTCCTCCGGTGGGGGCGGGACTTAAATGCTAATTAGCACGCCCAGCAAGGCCTGCAGGTGTTTTGCCTGACGCTTGTGGGGCGGGCTTAAAAGAACAGTGGAACATTTTGGGAAATACTTCAGACGGATGTCAACCTCTGCTTGAGCAGCGCTGCAGTACGGTTTGGCTACACCGCCTGGCTATTCAGGTAAAAGAGCTCCGGCTTGTCCAGATCAACCACAACCTGGGCGGTCTTGAGCCCCGAGGGCAGAGATAACACACTGAATGTCAGGCTGAATCCCGGCAATGTACGTCCGTTGAGATCGTGTTTAACCTAGCTTAGCATAAAGAATCATAACAAATTGCCTAGCTCTATCCAAGGTTAAAATATCCAGCTCAGAAGCTCACGGATAAATGTGAAGAGAAATATAGACTTGCATTGATTATTCAGACAAGAATCCAGCGTTTCTAATGATTTGAACAACAGGAAGATTAAACAAATCACAGTCTTTCTTCATGATGTATTAAAGAGGTAGAAAAGGACTGCGGGATATCTTTGTTCTACCTGACTTTTACACAACGATCCTTCTCATCCCGGACTCTCCCTGTTTGAACAGACACTTCAGCGCAAGTCAAACAATCTCAAAAACAGCTTTTATCCAAACGCCATAACTGCACATAACACTACTTGAAAGGATTCACTGTGCAGTGAATGTCTTGTTTGTGTTCATACTTTCTTTGAAAAAAAAACAAAAAAACTACACTCTAAGAAATAAATCCGTAAAATAACAGAAAAGGCTCATTATCCGGACTTCCTACCGTAATTAAAAAACTGAATTTTAAAGTCAAATAACTGTGTCAATGGGTAAAACAACATAACATTCGCTGTTATATTGTAAAATTAACAGAAATAAACCTGTGAACCACGTACAAGGTGCAATTTCTCTTTAAAATGTACAGTCATACAACTGTTAATTTACAGATATTTCTTAGGGTCTCTTGCATTTTTTTCCTTCACCTGCTTTTGCATTCGGGACAGAAAGGACTGCATTTGATTTGGTTGTGCAATGACATTAAAGACTCTTCCACCTGATCCGGTTCCAACCTGACGAGTCTCTTCTCAGGCAGCAAGGTGTTTCTGGCCTCTTGGCTGCACAACATAGTAACAGCTGTTCCCCGGCGGCGTGATAAGGCAGCAGGGGAGAGCTTTCTCCTTGTGGCTGCTTGCGTCACGGCCAGATAGGGTTGTTCACTCCTATCCATTCCCACGTGGAGCTCTTCTAATAACCCCCCCCCCCCACTCCCGTTTAATTCTCATGGCCGTGAGGAGGCCGTTGGTGTCGGCCCAAACAGGTAAGGGTCAGACTGGTAACAGTTTGGACAGATTGCTCACACGAAATCTTCAAGAAATCCCTCGATGAAGGAACAATGCAGCTTTCTTCTGCAGAGCGTGTCAGCAGTTTTGGGGATTTTCTGTATCAGTTGTTTGCAGCAGTTCTTACTGCATGTACGAATATACAAATATACAAATATACCTCTTTAAACCCTTGTGTTGTCTTCCCTTCAACCCATGAAAAAAAAAGACATTTTTGTCATTTTTTCTAATGTTGTGGGTGCTTTTTTAACTGTTTTTGGTGTTTTCCCCCCAATCAAAATATCTTAATGTTGACATTTTCAGCGCTTATTTCGACAGCCCATTTTTTTGTGACAACAAATTAACTTAAAATGGGTTAATTTGACCCAAGGACAACATGAAGGTTAAGCACTTTGTTAAACAGAAACACACACACATTGTTACGTTCCCTTCTGTGAAGCCGGAGAAAATAACCCAACAATCGAAATGAGAGGCAGAGTCGCTGTGGAAGGGAAAGTCAGCGTGGAAGTGAGGATATAAGTTTTATTATTTAAAATAATGTCCAAGGGCATGTTCAATCCAAAAAACAGCGTGTACCGTGTTGCTATGGTTTCCTGGTTGAATGACACGGTGTCTGGGCTGAACGTGGCCCTGGAGGTTTAATGCCAAACAAATGGAAATTAACTTAACTAAACCTATAGGCACAAGTCATCTCTAGCTCTTAAAAACAACACATTTTTAAGATGTAGTGTCCGAGCAGCAAGGTCGGAGGACGTGTTGAACGAACGCCGCCTCGACGCTGCTTCTTGATTATAAAGTTTATTATATCAAAGATTCAGCATCAGTTTATTAGCTCTGCAGAAGCCTGGAGAGTGTCAGATGTACCTTATTTATTTATTTTATTAATTTATTTGACAGGGACAGTGTACATTAATTAACATCGCTGTAAAGGCACCAGAATTAGCCAAAAGGCTATTTTTTATCCGTTGTCCCTGGACAGATCTTAATAATTGTTTACCTAAAAAAATAACAACAATAAGAAGATTACAGTCAACAGTACAAATATAAAAAGTAGTAAAACAGATAAAACTCTTTAAATCCCGTTGAGAAATACAGTGTACAAATGTAATACACCCATTAGGGAAAATGTGCTGCTGCAGGCTTTTTTAATAAGTCAGTGTGAGGTGTGGTTTTCCGTGTGGTGCGTGTTTATTTTGCTTCCAGATGTGTAGCTGTTGTTTTGCACGGCCTGTGTGTTGTTTGTGTTACATGCTGCTGCACAACAAATTGCCCCTCGGGGTTAATAAAGACTCCTTGAACCTTGAACCACGCTTGATTTGACGCAGTCACATGTGTTGTTGCCGTGCTGTGCACGCACAAAATTGGCGCCAAACGCTTGATTTGTCTTGATGTTATTTGAACAGACAACGGGTCCTCCTGCCTCCAACTGAAGGAGTCCACTCATCTTAAACCCAGATGTTTAGTGGTCATTATTTATTCTTTCATGCTTTGTTAAAAGAAACATATCCATTATTTTTACTCTTTATTGATCCCCTATGGGGAAATTACAATTTACACTGTGTTGTTATTACACACTACACACAGGCCTGAAGAACACACACATGCTCAGGTCCTAGTCATGTGCTAATGGAGAGATGTCAGAGTGTGTGTGTGTGTGTGTGTGTGTGTGTGTGTGTGTGTGTGTGTGTGTGTGGGGAGGGGGGCTGCCAGTGCATTATCAACTGTCCTGTTACAGTTATTTTTGGAATTTATGGTCAATAAACCTCATTTATAGAAAATTATACCTAATGTTTGAGTTAGAAAAGCAGAAATTAGGAATTATTGAGACTAAAATTAAAGGAATGGATGTTGATGATAATCACAGACTGGAATATGTCAACTTTTACTCAATACTATTTCAAAAACACTTCCATTTGTTTTCCAAATGCTATAAAATTAAATAGGACGCCCCAAAATTAATGAAAGTAGAGATGTGTACTTGGCAAAGAGCGTTGCGTGGAATCAATCATGTTATTTTGGGGAATTAAAAAGAACATTGATATAGGACAACAGGTCGTTTTGACCCGAGGACAACATGAGGGTTAAGGCAACGGGTTTCCACACACATTTATAGTAAAGACAACTCATTTGGCATAACAGTGCTGAGTGTGTGTGTGTGTGTGTGTGTGTGTGTGTGTGTGGGGGGGCTTTCTCTCTGTCAAGGTTGCTAAAGTTTGGGCTGCTATCAGCAGCTGAGCACCTGCAAACACAAAGACAAACTGTCCAGCTATCAGCCAGCACGCAGCCTCTCATCCCCCGAAAGCATCCACAGCTGGCGGCGTCTGCCATCATAAATAAGAAGAAGAAGAAGAAGAAGAAGTGATCCTGAGGACACGCCGGCACCTTGAACCGTCCACGACACACACCTCCCCCCCCCGAAGCACAGACACTATCAGACACATTCCTCACATTTTATTTGGGGATCATCGCTGGAAACTGTAAAAAAACAATACTCATAATAACTTATTTTTAAGTTCTTTTTACCAGTTGTTTTTTCTCCAAATGTAAAAATTGACAAAAAACCTGATTGATCTGAACTGATTATTTAACGTGTGAGGAGCATTGTTGGGAACCATCCGCGTTACTTTTTGGACAAATTTGTTTTTAAAGAAACCCACATTTCTGTGTTAAACTTTTGGAAAATGGGTCAAATTTGGGGGGCGTTCCACTCAGGTTTAGACATGACGAACGACTCATGTAGCTCAGCGTTTTCTGACAGGAAGCCCTGACTTTTAGTCAGTGCACTCCTGAATCAATTCAGCTGTTTTCCTAATAAATGGACGATTTTGCTGTGTGTAACTGTTGCATATCTGCAACTAGTGTCTCTTGATTTAACCCTCGTGTTGCCCTTGGGTCAAGTTGACCCGTTTCAAAGTGTTTTATATCAGAATTATAAATTTCTTTCAACTGAATTACCCAAGACATCTGATTTATTTGTCACTTTTTCCAGCTTTAGGTACTTAAAAAAAAAAAACCTGAGCTGGTTTAATAACAGGTTTTACACTTATTCTTGGAATTTGTGGTCAACAAACCTCATTTATAATCAAATTATACATATTTCTTTAGTTAAAAACAGAGAAGTTATGAATTATTTTGACTAATAGTTAAGATCAGAGGATGTTGAGTGGATCTCAGATGGGTAGATGTCAAAGTTTGGTCCGGACACTGTTTGGAAATCATAAAAAAAAAAAAAATTCAAATGCTATAAGATTAAATAAAACACCCCAAAAATTAAATGAAAGTAATAATTAATTTACCTGAAGAACATATGGAATCATCCATGTTATTTTTGAGCAATTTGGTTGAAAGAAATCCATATTTCAGATATAAAACACTTTGAAACGGGTCAATTTGACCCGAGGACAACACTAGGGTTAAATGTAGATTCTCTGCAGGTGTGTGTGTGTGTGATTCTGTGCAGGTGTGTGTGTGTGTGATTCTCTGCAGGTGTGTGTGTGTGTCATTCTGTGCAGGTGTGTGCTGCTGATGACAGGCCAGCAGCTGAGGCGGATCAGCTGATCAGTGCTTAGCAGCTTAAGAGAGGACAGCATGGCTGTGTGCAGAAGAGGCTTCTGTGGAAGCCAGCGTAGAGGGGTGCTGGGGTCCTGGGTCCTGGGTCCTGGGTCCTGGGTCCTGGGTCCTGGGTCCTGGGTCCTGGGTCCTGGGTCCTGGGACCTGGGACCTGCTCTGAGTCAAATTTGTGATACCTGTGACTATGTTCATCGTCCTTTTGAAGCTTGTTTTAACCCTTGTGTTGTCATGCCTTTCGGGACCTCTCGTATCCCTTATCCTTATTTGGGGTTTTAAAAACAATCCTGAATTAAAACGTTACTTCATAATTTATTAACATATATTGTCATTCTCCCTTGGGTTGTCTTCCCGTTAACCATGAACTTGCCCTTCCAGGTCAAAATTGTTGTTTTGTTGTTGTTGTTTTTTTGCATTTCCAAAGTTTTTGTCTTTTTCTGCTTTATTTGTCACTTTTTAAAATGTTTTGTGGGCTTTTTCTAAAAAACCTGAGCTGGTTGAAAAACAGGTTTTACACTTATTCTTAAAATTCATGGTCAAAAAACCTAATCTATATTAAATTATTTTGACTACTAGTTAAGATCAGAGGATGTTGAGTGGATCTCAGAGGGGTAGATGTCAAAGTTTAGTCCCGATGCTGTTTTGAAACCATTTAAAAAAAGAAGAATTCAAATGCTATAAGATTAAATAAAACACCCCAAAAATTCAATGAAAGTAATCATTAATTTACCTGAAGAACGTTGTGTGGAATCATCCGTGTTATTTTTTGGCAATTCGGTTGAAAGAAATCTAATATTTCTGATATAAACCACTTTGAAACGGGTCAGTTTGACCCGAGGTCAACACGAGGGTTAAGTTGCCTTGTGTTGTGCGGCCACAATAAATTTGCCTTATTTACCGTTGGTTTCCTGTCCCGAAGGCATTTCTTTAAACTGTTTGCGTCCTCCACCCATAGACTACTTCGGGTCGTACCAGTTTTTGGGGGCTAATCCGGGATTTTTTTGGGTCGTAACAGACGGTTTGGAGGACTTTTTGGACGAGAGAGTCTGAATGTTTTGGTTTGTTTGATTTTGTTTTGTTTTTTCTTTTTGTTAGTTTTTTTTAATTTTATTGTTTGTTTGGTTTAGTTTAGTTTTTACATAATAACACAAATTGTTTTTTAAATTGTTAAATGATATTGTTTTTATGGTGATCGCCACTTATTAAGCCCCTTGGAGGGTTTTTCGGCAATCATCCGTCACATCTTTTTGTGTAATATATAATACTGTCTTAATGTTTTTGTAGTGAAAATAAAATAATCAATCAATCAATCAATGTTTGACTTGAGTAAATCCACTGCGGCCTACTGTGCGTCAGCAGCTACACTCATTAGACATACACAGTATCTATGAGTTGAGTCATCAAACTGGTCCTTGTCTCCTCCTGATCCCTTATTGTTGCACAACGGAGTGGATATGACATTGCAAGTGTAATGTAATAGATTGTGATGTGTTTGGGTACACAGTTAAGGTTAGAAAAGATAGAAACACAGTTGATTACTGACTGTGACCTCTCGTAAACAGTCTTTTATTCAACAGGTTGACACTTCTTTCCGCCTTTCTTTTATCTGCTGATTGCAAACCTTCTGCAAAACATCTATGACATAAGAAGAGCTTAATTTTAAATTAACGGCTACAAATTGTTCACCAATGGTTAAAAATAGTGGGGCCTCAAACAGGAATATTGTTAAATTCCAAATTTATATTCTTCTCTAATTTGAAATTTTGTTCTGTGAGGCTCCGCAAATGCTCTCAGATACACAACCATGTTGTAAATTGCTTGTTTAAACCTGATGAGTGCCACCTGTTCATGAGTTCAAGTCAATGCCCCTAAATTGCTACTCAAGGATACCATTTTGTGGCAAGTTATGTTCCCAAAAATGTGACCATGATGCACAGAAAGACACTTCTCAGTCAATTGGCAGACATGATGCACTTATACACTGATACAGCTAACTGTATATACAGTACGTTTTACTGTAATCTAATCTACGTGGTTTGTAGCTGGACAAAGTGTTTCGTGGTGTAATTTGCTATCAAACCACTTTGTTTGTTTGGGACTTCCTAAACGGTTACAAATCACTGTGTGTGTGTGTGTGTGTGTGTGTGTGTGTGTGTGTGTGTGTGTGTGTGTGTGTGTGTGTGTGTGTGTGTGTGTGGGGGGTACTTCTGCTGTTGCTCTCTAGTGGCCGTAGTAAATATGGCTCAAGAAGTCCATGATGGGAGGTTTTTCATTGTGAGGCACTGCAATCTGTCCGGAGAGAAAGACTTTAAAGTTTTGTGTTTATGTTGAAAATAAGAACCTAGTTTAGTGCCATATTCTTTATTAGGGAAATATGTCATACATAAATGTAGATATTTAAGGACTAAACCATCCCTGACACACTGGAGGAATGAGCTAAACCTCTTAATATAATATCATCATTATTTTATTGGAGCTAACAAGCTATAAACTCTGCAGGGTGCCCAAACATTTGCAGACGCCATTTTTTAGTTTTATTTTGAAAGTGTAAATGATGGAAAGCAAATCTAACTTTTTGTCACATATTATGCGAATGTTTAATCTGTCATTTGATGCCTTTTGGAGATTTTTCCATCTTTTCTTGGCTTCTTTACGCCCATTAACACACATTTCTACCTGGGGTGCCCAAACATTCAAACCCACTGTAATTATTGAACTGTGTGTGAGTTATCTGTAAAATTAGGCTGTAAAGTTCACACTAAATGAAATTGGAACATCTCCACCAGATGCTCCTCATTTCGCCCGGATGTCCTTTAACCTCTTCTGTGTCTGTGTTGGCGTTCTAACCTCCAGCTGATTTCTGAGGACTATGGTTACCTGGTCCTCAGATCTCTGCAGGGTAAACCCAGAAAGCTAGCTGGACTATCTGTCTAATCCCCAGTAGGTCAGTTTATCTGAACCACTGATGTAAGAGCTGTGTGTCCCACATCAGCATCACACAGTTTAATCATGTCACATACTGTATGTAAAGGACCATATCGCTAATGTGACCTACTGCAGTTTGGGAGGCTTATCAAAAAGGACATGATGTGTTCATTTTGCTGAACTGGGTCATCTTTGTATTTTTTTTTTTTTTTCTAATGTTTGCTGTGGATCTGTTTCTGGATTTCTTTTTCTGTGTATGACAAAAAGTGATTTTTATGCACATTTTGAAGTATTGCACTGGAAAATGTGGATGGAAAAAGCAAAATTCGATTGCTTGAGTTTTTTTTTGCCTTTTTAGACAGAGTTAAAGTGCAAAATGGGAGATGGAAACAGCTTTGCTGTATGAGTTGTGATGTAGTGACTATAGTCCCAGTACCATTGGATGGGGGTAGAATCAGGATACAGGTCCCATCCAGTGCACATGTGGCACAAAAGGTGCGTAGTGGACTTGCGATGTACTTATATATATACATATGGTTCAACTGCTTGAATGGGCCCTGCACAGCCGTGAACAGTTTTCTCGCTGACGCCAAATGTCTCCATAAACCTGAATTCTGAACGGGTGGCCACCTTGTACAATGCTTCCTCTCTCCATTTAGCTTCTAAACTCTTTGATTCAGCAAGCCGGTTTGGGATCTACAACCATGCATAACGCGACTTGATGGACACACTTCTAGTTTGTATTTTCTTCTTTTGTAAATTGAAATTGGATGGAAACATGGCTTTTGTTTGTACTGCAGTTTTTGCATTTTTATCCAAACTATGTAGACAAACAATACCAGGTAACTTTAAGAATGCATGTCATTTGAAGCTTACTCATCAAAACTGCTTCATGCACGGTTAATCAATTAGTCTTGGGAGCTCTAACACAGTGAACTTGTTTCGGAAGCGTTTTCGGGGAAATATTAACCAATGTCTGGTGCATTTTTGGATTTGTTGATCCATTTATTCAATGAACCCCTCGTGTGATCTAGCACCTACCCAAATAATGGTCTGTTGAAAAGGTGGTTAAACTAGCGCCAACTCTCTCTTAACACATCCATGGCAACAACAAGCTGAGCTAGACGGCAACATAAGGTCAGATATCCTTCTGCAATCGCTCACCAAGTTGACGGTCTTGCTAACTGACGGCTATCCACCAGACAAAGGTTAACAGGGTTAATTTAAAGATCTGCATTGGTTTATTGGACTTCTGTATGACTGCAGACCTGCTGCATCTCAGGCTGGAGACACACACGTAATATAGCTCCCTCCAAGTTCTACGTTCCCACAAAGATCAGCTCTATCAAGCCGGGTTGATTTTGGTCAATGGAGGACATTGGAAAGGTGAAAACCCATGATTGAAGTTTCAAGTTTCAGTTTGTCTTAAAAGCCGCTCAGCTGCCAAAGAACTGCTTCCTTCAAGCTGTAAACCAGTTTGACCAGGGACATTTTTGTCAACATATGATCACTGCCTTGCATTTCTCCGCTGGCTTTCTCAAAGGTGCGTGATTGATTTTATGTTTTAAAATGCAAATGCGTACATCTTCAAAGCTTCACATTTTATTTCTGATGTGCTGTTTTCTGGGACCCAGATCATCAGAACTCTTAGCAAAACGTTAACAGCTGAATCTTGTAACAACAGATTGACATTGTGTCATTTAGTCAACTCCTTTTCTTCTGTTACGCTCTAACATGTCTAATATGAAGCTACAGCCAGCAGTTGTATACTATAGCTTATCTTAAAGACTGGCTGTTGTCTTTAGTTTCACCTGCACAATCATTAAATAAATTAGAAAAAAATTAATCCTTGTTGTAATGTAATGTAACACTGATATCAAAGTACCGAATCACTCCATCAAAACTCATCACTGTGATGTTCTCTCTCTGATTTGTGGATGTTTCCAGTGGATAAAGATGGGCAACTCAAGGGAGGAAATATTCTACCAATTAGATAACGACTACAACGACACTTATGATGACTATTTTGATTACTACGAAGAACCTTGTTCATACCTGAACACGAACAGCATTGAGCTGATGGTCATACCTTACGTTCACATCATCATCTCCATCCTGGGCTTTGTAGGGAACAGCCTGGTGATCGTCACCTATTCCTTCTACAAGAGTACCAAGTCCATGACAGACGTCTACCTGCTGAACGTGGCCATCGCAGACCTGCTGTTCGTGGTTTCGCTGCCTCTTATCGTCTACAACCAGCTATGGGCGTGGCCGATGGGGGCGGTGGCCTGCAAGCTGCTGCGCGGCTCCTACAGCGTGAACCTGTACAGCGGCATGCTGCTGCTGGCCTGCGTCAGCGCCGACCGCTACGTTGCCATCGTCCATGCCAGCCGCAACTTTAGACTGCGCTTGCTGCCTTACAGCCGTCTCATCTGCGCCGTCATCTGGGCCTCCGCCTTACTGCTGTCCGTCCCAACCTTCTACTTCTACAGCTGGTACCTGCCGTCCCATATCATGGACGCCTTCATGGAAGAGGAGGAGGGAAACCAGACCTCTGGGCCTCCACAGTACATCTGCGAGCTCAGGTTTATGGACACAACCACAGCGTTCAATACCAAGATGGCGGTCCCAAGCACCCAGCTGGTCTTTGGCTTCTTCATACCGCTGCTTGTCATGATCTGCTGCTACACCGCCGTCATCGGCACCTTGTGTAAAGCCAGAAACTTCCAGCGGCACAAGGCGATGCGAGTGGTTCTGGCCGTGGTTGTGGTTTTCATCGTCTGCCACCTGCCCTACAACATCACACTGCTCTATGACACCGCCAACATGTTCAAGCTGCAGTCATGTAAAGAGTCGGACATCCTGCAGGCGGCCAAGACCGTGACGCAGACCGTCGCCTACCTGCACTGCTGCCTGAACCCGGTGTTGTACGCCTTCGTCGGGGTGAACTTCAGGAACCACTTCAGGAGTCTCTTCCAGGACATGTGGTGTCTGGGGAAGAAATCTAGAAAGTTACCTCCTAGACCCAAAGATCCAGAAAGTTTCCTCCTAGACCCAAAGATCCAGAAAGTTACCTCCTAGACCCAAAGATCCAGAAAGTTTCCTCCTAGACCCAAAGACCCAGAAAGTTTCCTCCTAGACCCAAAGACCCAGAAAGTTACCTCCTAGACCCAAAGACCCAGAAAGTTTCCTCCTAGACCCAAAGACCCAGAAAGTTTCCTCCTACACCCAAAGATCCAGAAAGCTACCTCCTAGACCCAAAGATCCAGAAAGTTACCTCCTAGACCCAAAGATCCTGATCGTTACCGCCTAGACCCAAAGATCCAGAAAGCTACCTCCTAGACCCAAAGATCCAGAAAGCTACCTCCTAGACCCCAAGATCCTGAACGTTACCGCCTAGACCCAAAGATCCTGAAAGTTTGTAGTTCCCTCTCTTGTGATGACCTGATGTTTTCCACCTGATTCCCTGCCCCTTTGTCACCTGCCTCTCGTTACCTGCCTACCTCGTACCTCTTGTATTTAATGTTTTTCCCTTGTGCCTTGTCAGATCATTATGTCTTGTCAACGTAGTCGTGTCTAAGTCCCTGATATTCCCTGATAGTCCCTGTCATTCTCTGATATTCCCTGTTATTCTCTGTTATTCTCTGTGAGTTGTTCCAGATTTATCCCTCATGAGTTTTCCCCTGTGTAGTTTTCCTTGTTGTAGTATCACCTTCTCCTGTGCCTGATTTTGGATTTTGCCTCTTGCCTCTTGTTCCCTGTGTGTTGGACTGTTAAAATAAAGCCCTTATTGAAGCTCCATCCTTCCTGCTACTCCTGCTTTTGGGTCCTCCTTCATTCCACATCACCCTTTGATTCCTTTAGACTTAATTTCCTGACAAATTTAAATATATATCCGTTCTGTGACATTGAATGCACAGTAAAGAAACCGATGAATGTAATGTTGTTTATGTGTGCAATGTTTTAATGAAAGCTGGGTTATATTTTTAATTAAATAAAGTCCAAAACAAACAACGAAGGGAAATTGAGACCAACGCTTTAATTTCACGTGTCAACACCTTAAAGAGTGTAAAGAGGTCTCACTCTCCCAGGAAAACATGTCACCCTTGCAGATCAATGTTGTTTTATTTTTTTTATTCACAATTAATAATCTTCAGTGCTCTGAAAGAAATAGTTTTGGCACAATTACTTGTTATGATGGTAATTTTAAAACTCCTACGTTCTGTGGAACGCCTCCAAAATCAATTTATTAATTTTCAATTCATTCAAATTCATTTATTTAAGCAAATTCAAGCTAGCAACAATAACTCTTAAAAACTCCTAAAACAACCAAATAATATCAATGGGTTTAAATCATTATGCTGACAGACATTTTAACGACAGAAAAAAATGAAAAAATAAATAATAATACC
Organism: Etheostoma cragini; assembly: GCF_013103735.1. NCBI lineage: Eukaryota > Metazoa > Chordata > Actinopteri > Perciformes > Percidae > Etheostoma > Etheostoma cragini. The sequence goes on along the minus strand of NC_048413.1, from coordinate 26,920,671 downwards.
ACAATAAATGGGATAAAGTTTGGCTAATAAAATGAGAAAAATTAATCAAATCTACTCATTTAAATTGTAAAACCGAAATCTTAATTTGTGACCATTGAAAAGAACAAATCAAATTCTGCTTTTAAAATGACGAATCACAAAATTAATATTTTGTTTTCAAAGAAGTACATTCAGAACAAAAAATAGACACATTCAAAGTAATATATAGAAAGTATTTAATACGTTTTTTAGTATTTAAAGACTCTGATTTGCTTCCGTACGGTTGCTATGTGAAACTGTGAAAGTCGGTTGAAAACGTTAGTGTGCATGTAGAAGGCACATTTTTATATAACATACGTATTTGTTTTTTGGTGTTAATGTTTTAATTAATTAAGAGTTGATTTAAGGTGTTTGATGGTGTTTTAAGCTCCTTCAAGGCAGCGCTGGGACTTATCCCTCGGATGGTATTCGGGTCAAATTGACCCATTTCAAATTTTTAGAAGAAGGAAAAATAGAAAAAGTGACAAAAAAACTGAAAAAAGGTGACTGAAACGTCAGGAAAATACAAACATATGGTTACGTTTTAAATTTAGACCTAGAAAAACAAAAGTTGCATGGTCGATGGGACGACAACACAAGGGTTAATGTCAATATAAAGCCAGTAGATAGAAGAAATATAAAGAAAATGACTGTTTTATGCAGTTAAACTGCAGGAATACAGCTTCACAACAGATGTTATAAGCTGCTCTGTGACCGGATGTCGGTGATGACATAAAACAAATAACTTTACATGTTTGAAAATCAGTGTAACTTGTTTTATAACAGGATTGTTGTAGTTTTAGTAAACAGACAAATCAGATTTACTCCTATCAAGTCAGCATTCATGCTCAGTCCTTGGAGTTGGCCAGCAGATCGTCAAGGATACGCTCACACATGAACAGGCAGCGAGGCACGTGGAAGAACCCTGGAGAAGAGAAGAGGAACACACAAACATGTGTAATGTTTCCTTGGATCAGGGAGGCTCCAAAATCATGCTAGTAGCTGTCGCCATGGTCCCGCTACACGTTCTGCGATGCCATGTTACGTCCTGCTACGTCCTGCTACGTCCTGCTACGCTCTGCGTTGCCTTGCTACGTCCTGCTACGCTCTGCGTTGCCTTGCTAC
>NC_048413.1:26917087-26919428 GCF_013103735.1 Etheostoma cragini | reverse complement strand
TGCTGTGCCCTGCTACGTCCTGCTACGCCCTGCGTTGCCTTGCTACGCTCTGCGTTGCCTTGCTACGTCCTGCTACGCCCTGTGTTGCCTTGCTACGCTCTGCGGGGCCCTGCTACGTCCTGCCACGCTCTGCGGGGCCCTGCTACGCTCTGCTGTGCCCTGCATGTCCTGCTACGCTCTGCTGTGTCCTGCATGTCCTGCTGCGCTCGGCTACGTCCTGCTAAGCTCTGCGGGGCCCTGCTACGTCCTTTGCCCGTCTGTTTTATTCATCGTCTTCATCATATTTGAGTGTTTTTCTGATGCTTTAGCGTTCCGTTCGTTCTCCATCCTGATACTGGTCTTACCTTTAAAGGGGCCTCCTTTAAAATCCAGCGTCACTTTCCCTTCTTGTGTCAAATAGCCAAACCACTCGCCGTTCTTAGTGTCAGGAAACTGTAGGATCACACACACACAAACACACACACACACACACACACACACACACACACACAGTATTTAACCCCCTCCCAAAAAACATGGAATCACTGAAACCAGAACTAATATTTTCTATTTCAGTTTTCTTTTGAGAAAGTACTGTATGTGAACTTTTATTGCATATTTCCCAACATGTAGAATACCTTTTTATATATATCTATATATATAGAGATATATATATATATATATCTCTATATATATATAAGTTATATATATATATATATAATATATATAAGTAAAGGAACATGTAAACTCACGTGGTTAAAGGTGTACTCATACACCTGAGAGAAGGTCTCCAGCAGCTGGGGCTTCTGGGTCTGACTGTAGGCCATCAGGAAGGCGATGAGCGCCTCACAGTGGGGCCACCACAGCTTCATACTCCACTCCAGCTGCACACACACACACACACACACACACACACACACACACACACACACACACACACACACACACACACACACACACACACACACACACACACACACATGCACACACGCACACGATCAGCCTGCCAGATTGATTACATTTTATATAGATTTTAACTCTTGTGTTGTCTTCCCGTTAACCATAAACTTGCTCTTTAACATCAAAATTCAATTTTTTTTTGTGCTTTTTTGTTGTTTTTGTTGTTTTTTCTCATTTATTTTTTAAAAACCTGAGCTGGTTTAATAATGGGTTTTACATTTATTCTTGGAATTCATGGTCAACAAACCTCATTTATATCAAATTATACATACGTTTTTAGTTAAAAAGGCAGAAATGATGAATTATTTTGACTAATAGTTAAGATCAGAGGATGTTGAGCGGGTAGATGTCAAAGTTTAGTCCAGATACTGTTTTGAAACCATAAAAAAAAAAGAAATTCAAAATCCATAGGATTTATATATATATATATATATATATATATATATCCTATGGATTTTGAATTTCTTTTTTTATATATATATATATAAACACCCCAAAAATGCAATGAAAGTTATCATTATTTTACCTGAAGAATGTTGTGTGGAATCATCCATGTCTATATTAGATTGAAAGAAAGCTAATATTTCTGATATAAAACACATTGAAACGGGTCAATTAGACCCGGGTTAAGATATGAATGTAATGACATCTGCCATGCAGCAGGGGGCGGTGTGGCAAAACAAGTTATGATTCTGCAATAAGTAAGAGGGTTGTCAAACATCGTTTGGACACGCAGGTGCATCTTTCGACCTTTAGCGGTTTAATGATACGATAATGACGTGTAAATAAATAAATAATTAAATAAATAAATGAATAATTTCACCTGTGTGGGGCAGTGACCGTCCACATCCAGGAAGTAGAAGAGCCCGCCGTGCTCTTTGTCCCAGCCCTTCTGATACGGCAGCTCCACAAACTTGTTGATGGCCGTCTGCTGGAGCTCTGCGTCCCCCTGCTCCGCACTGACCTGGAGCAAAAACCAGCCGGCCTCCAGGGCGTGCCCTGAGATAGCACAGGTCAGCAAGGGTTAGCACAGGTCAGCAAGGGTCAACAGGGTTCAACACAGGTCAACACGGGTCAACACGGGTCAGCACAGGTCAACACGGGTCAGCATGGGACAGCACAGGTCAGCACGGGTCAGCAAAGGGTCAACACAAGTCAACACGAGTCAGCACGGGTCAACACGGGTCAGCAAAGCGTCAGCACGGGTCAACACAGGTCAGCATGGGTCAGCACGGTGTGGGTGGATGGATGGTGCGGGTGGATGGTGTGGATGGATGGTGTGGGTGGATGGTGCGGATGGATGGTGTGGGTGGATGGTGTGGGTGGATGGTGCGGATGGATGGTGCGGGTGGATGGTGCGGGTGGATGGTGCGGGTGGATGGTGTGGGTGGATGGTGCGGGT
>NC_048413.1:26914717-26916987 GCF_013103735.1 Etheostoma cragini | reverse complement strand
GTGGATGTTATGGATGGTGTGGGTGGATGGTGTGGGTGGATGTTATGAATGGTGTGGGTGGATGGATGTTGCAGGTGGATGGTGTGGATGGTGTGGGTGGATGGATGGTGCAGGTGGATGGTGTGGGTGGATGGTGTGGATGGTGTGGGTGGATGTTATGGATGGTGTGGTTACTCCGTCACTGGCTGGAACATCATGAGCGAAGTGTTTACCTGGGTTCTGCAGTCGGCCCTGGCAACCCGGCAGCTCTGCTCCCTCTGGAGACACATTCTCCAAAATGGCCGTGCCGTCTCTCTGTAAACAAGTTACAAGAGAAGAAAAAGCAAATGGTGGAATCAAATTCAAACATACAGGTGATACCCGGGTAGATCCGCGAATTTTCGGCCCATTTCTAACGCAATGCTGTGACACAGGTGTGCACTACTCAAAGATATTCAGTTTACTGTCACAGAGGAGAGAAGAAACTAGAAGATATTCACATTTAACAAGCTGCAATCAGAGAATCGTGTACCTGTTTTTTCATAAAAATAACTCAAACTGATTCATCGGTTAACAAAATATTTGCCTATTAATCTACATTACACTTATTAGTTCACAACTAATCAATTATTCTTGCAGCTGTTCTGAATATCTTTCAGTTTGTGGACAAAACAAGACGCGTGAGCACGTCATGTTGAGCTGCGTCTGAGACGGTGCACTATATAATGTCATCGCCATTTAGTAACGGTGTTCGAATTCTCCGTGGTTATCTTGAATTCACTATTTAGTCCACTATAAAATACCCACAATGCACTGCTAATGTGAGTGGACATACAGTAGAGTCACTGCCCAATGTGAGGCGAATGCAGATTTGAGTTGTGCATGTAGTAAGTAGCCTACAAGATGCTAACGAGAGACTTCTGTAATGTCAACACAGTAAAAATTGACCCACTTAACCAAGTTGGTTCACTGCTAGCTTAGCTACAAGTTAGCATCAAACACAACAAAGGCTGTCACTGGAAAGGTGTTTTGAGCTATCGTTAGCAATCAAAACATAATAGATAGCTGCAACGTTTCTGAAATGATTCCCATCTTCCGTTTTTGTTTGTAATAAGAAAAGTTTGTTATTTCATGGATTTCACAAATTTCCAGTATGACAGTTAGGCCGTAAACCGTTTAAATCTGAGCATGCGCAACTAACATCTGCACTCTGCTCACATTGGGCAGTGACACATACGATGTAGCCTACACAATGCAACGCGGTCGAAGCACTTGCAAAAATAGAAACACCTTGTTTTAGGCACAAAACATGTGTCCTGATCCGTGTCCATACCTGGACGTGTTGTAGAATCTGCTGCACGCACCAGCTGGCCAGCTCTCTGTACTTGTGAACCACCTCCTGACCCCGTCCGTCAGTCAGCTGCTGCACCAGACACAGCAGCATCATGGGAACGGCCATGCTGTTGGTGGGAACGTCTCCAGGAAGCTGGGGCCTGCCCAGGCCTGACGAGTCCTCCTTCACCCAGTAGATCAGCTGCTCCATCATCTGCTCGGCCTCCAGCTAGGAACGCAACAGTGCAGTTGAATGAAACTGTGTGAGCTGTGGATGTCTCTCTCCTTTCAAGTCTGAGCTGTCCAATGCAAATAAATGTCATAAATAACCCCCAAAAAATAAGCTTTAAATAATGCTCTCGTACCTGCATGTCCTTGTCACCAAGAACCCGGCTCAGTTCATCCACGGCCATGATGTAGAAACACTCGCTGAATATGGTCCTCTGGACTTTGACTGGTTTGCCATCTCGTGTTAGGCAGAAGGCACATTTCCACTCGCCGCTGGAGACTCGGGCGAACTTCCTCAGGAACGCTCCTCCTACGATGCAAAATGGAACAATATAACATTACAGAGCCCGGCCGATAGAGGCTTAAGGCCGGTACCAATATTAGGATATTTATCCAATATGCCGATATGTCGGCCAATATACAGTATATCTAAATCCAGAAACAATTACAAAACAGATTTTCCCCAACATTAGTCATTTGTAGTTATTTATGAGTTCTCACTAAAATAATACGATGATTATTAGTTTTGTCAAAACAGAATAAAAATATATTAAAGTTCTGATAAATGAAATGTATAAAAATACAAACTTAAGATATGAAACTTAAAGTCCTTTGGACAAAAACACATTAACAAAAAAAAAATCAGGATTGCAGACAGGGACGTTGTAGAGCGTCCTCTGGTGGACAGACTATGCAACGCCATCACTAACAGGGACGTTGTAGAGCGTCCT
>NC_048413.1:26913363-26914617 GCF_013103735.1 Etheostoma cragini | reverse complement strand
GACAGACTATGTAACGCCATCACTAACAGGGACGTTGTAGAGCGTCCTCTGGTGGACAGACTATGCAACACCATCACTCATAAAATGACTGACAGTCCGTTTTTATTTTTTAAGTATTAACATTCTTGTTATCATTTGTTTGTCATTATAAATTATTCTGATCAATGAATATTTAACGTTTTTTTTTAATAAATGTCGACACCAATATATTGGGAAATCCCTAATATCGATAATATCGGCTGATAATATTAAATGTCAAAAAAGTGACAAATTTAGCTTCAAAGATTTTGGGGAAAAAAACAAACATTTCAAAAGGCTCCGAAAAAGTTGACAAACGTTGAAAAAGTGACATAATCATTTTAAGGAAAAGCCACAAAAGGGTCGAAAAAGACGACCATAACCTTGATAAAAGGTTTTTCATTTTAAATTTCCAGGTCGGTGGGAAGACAACACGAGGGTTAAAGTAGAGTTACAGATAAATGGTGACTCAAGCTAAAAGCATGGCTGATCAGGAGACTAACCCACTGCACATGTTTACTTCACATGTGCATGCACATGTACACGTACATGTGCACACGTGCACGTACACGTGCACTTTACCAAGTCTTGGTGATGCTTAAATAGAAAAGCACACAGCAAACACTATCATGACCGTCATTAATCACCTAAGTCTACAAAAGAAAGACCACGGTGCTGCGCCATCTGTTACAAAAGCTGAACATCCACACTATTTTCGTGAAAATACGCAGGGGGGGGGGGGTGTAAATGTGAATCCACTGCGAAGAACTAATTTGCATTTGTGTTTTAAAGTTTTAACCCTTGTGTTGTTCTCTGGTCAATTTGACCCTTTTCAAAGTGTTTTATGTAAAAATATGGATTTCTTTTATGCAAATTGCCCCAAAACAACATGGATGAGTCCAGTGTTTTTCAGGTAAAATAAACTGCTTTCATTGAATTTTTGGGGTATTTTATTTAATCTTACAGCATTTGAATCCTTTTTTTTTTTTATGGTTTACAACAGTATGCGGACTAAACTACCCACTCAACATCCTCTAATCTTAACTTCTAGTCAAAATAATTCATAATTTCTCCCTTTTTAACTAAACACGTATGTATAATTAGATATAAATGAGGTTTGTTGACCATGAATTCCAAGAATAAATGTAAAACCTATTCAACCAGACACACACACACACACACACACACACACACACACACACACACACACACACACACACACACACACACACACAC
>NC_048413.1:26909449-26913129 GCF_013103735.1 Etheostoma cragini | reverse complement strand
GGTGTCACGATTCTACAAATCCACGGGTCGATTTGACTTTCAATTCTAAGATCACAATTTATTGATTTAACTTATTTTGTTTTAACAGAGATAGCATTGCCACAATAAGAGCCACTGGATAAATAAGTAAGTTTCTCAAAATTACAGAAATAGTAGTGAATGCACCATTAGTTTAACAAGGTGCACGTGAACGCACTATGTAGTAGCAGACATTCTTGACCTTTGTTTCCATTACTTACTCACAGGGGGGAGCCCAAATGACTTCTGTAAAAACAGATGTTCTTTCCTTCAGAAGTGCACAAGCAGGCGAGGATGAAGAGAAAGAAAAATGTGAGGCGGGGGGGAAATCGCCAATCCTACTTCTGGTTTCAACAGTCGAAATTCGAAAGCTTATTTCAATTGATTTTGGATTTTAAGTCAAAATAGTGACACCCTTAGTACTGACGGAGACTTACCTGTCTACCCTGCAGCCAGACGTACTTCAACTCATCATAAACCGTCCCATCCCGCCCGATACAAGTAAAGAAACCTCTGAAACACAAAGAGAGAGCTTCACTTCCAGCGAAGAGGCGACCATGCACGCCGCAAACAGCTGCAAAAAACAGCTGCACACTGCAAACAGCTGCACGCTGCAAACAGCTGCACCCTGCAAACAGCTGCAAACAGCTGTACGCTGCAAACAGCTGCAAACTGCAAACAGCTGCACACTGCAAACAGCTGCAAACAGCTGCACGCTGAAAACAGCTGCACGCTGCAAACAGCTGTACACAACTGCTTGCCATGCAGGTTGGTGGTATTCCTCAAAAGCCATGAACCGGCAAATCTTTTTAAATCAAAGGCGTGTAACAGTGTAACTCCAGTACCCGTGTATGGTGTCATGAGAGTATTTGAGCCAGAAGTCCACTACGTTGTCCAGTTCTTTACGGATCCGCTCCCGATACTCCTCCAGCTTCACCACAGACATGGTTCCTGTCAAAACCAACATGGAAAAAAGGTTTGATGTGTGCTTATTTATGCCTTACTTAAATTAATACTTAACATCTTACGGAACAGGAATCCTGCTAAATTATTAACAACAGAGAGCTCTCTGGTTAATAAATAATGAAGGCAAAAGAAATGGGTTCCCACAGCTCTCTGTCATCCTCAGCTGAACATTTTGATAAAACAACATCGTAAGGTACCACCAAGGCAGTCAGACAGCGCGGACCTCCGCCGAGGCCATGCCCTATCTCAGGGTTTTAGGCTCTGACACACCAACCCGACGGCCGACGGCAGCGGTCGGCCGTCGGACTCACTGCCTCCCCGAGTTGGTCAAAAAAGAGCCTCGAGCACACTGAAGCGACGCCGACTTCAACGTACGTTCTGCACGTGCGCAAGACGTAACACATCTCCAAAACAAATGTCAAAGTGACAAAAATGTGGAAAAAAGTCACTAAAATGTGAACAAAAATGTGAAAAGATGTAAAAAAAATTAACATAAATGTAGTTTAAAAAATATATATTTATCCTATCTTATTTCATATTTTCTCTTTTTTTTTTATTGTACTATGCCGATTTTTTTTTAGTCGGAATAGTGTACATGATTGAGTCTAAATACGATGAACAGTTGTTCACAAAAAAATAAAAAATAAAATGGATTGGATTGTTCCAACGCTCTTTGCAAATACAACTGATCACTTTCATTTCTCTGATCTTAACTATTAATCAAAATAGTTCATAACTTCTGCTTTTTACCTCAAATATTAGGTATGATTCTATATAAATGAGGGTTGGATTGGATTAGATGATACTGTATTCATCCCACAGTGGGGAAATTCCCTCATTACAGCAACAGCTTTCTGTAAAAGTAAAAATCAGAACAACAAACAGGGAAACACACAAACAACACACAAACAACACATGTGCAAAAAGTATTGAATGAAAGTAAAGTGGCATTATTTAAAAGGTAATGTAAAGTAAAGTGAGGTTACCACAGTATAAAAAATATTGCAGTGTAAGTAAGTGACGTTTGAATTAAACTGAACATGGGTTATGATTAATGTCTTTTTACAGCCGAAGGTTCTTGTTGTTGTCATTATTATCATTATTACTGTTATTATTATTATTGTTATCTTTATACTGTCTTCTATACTGTATTCTTTCTAAAACGGATGCTGGGAATTTCCATTTCCTTGCAGGAGTCATCCCAAAATGATTAATAAAGAGAAATCTAAGTCTAATGAAATAATAAAGCAAAAGTAAGTCACCATAATATAAATGAATTGAAGTGTGTCCATACTATAAATAATATTTGTGTATACAAACCCTTTATCTTTCTTACTACTTTATATATATGTATATAGTTGCTGTCAGGACTGTGCACCACGCTCCCCCCCCCCCCCCCCCCCCCCCCCTTCTTTCATTTATTTCCCACAGCTTCTACTTTTCAAAATAAAAGCTCGCATCTGGAATAAAATACTTTAAGCAATAGTCTCTCTCTCTCTTACATTTTATATTTTTACATTATTATATGTTGTGTTGACACTGTAAAGGTTTTTGCTTCCATCTCGTTGCACAGGTACTACTCTTGTGTATAATGACAATAACAATAAAGACTTTCTATCTTCTCAAAAAAAATATGTACTTTTATTTCGAGTTTATGAATTCCAAAAAGTAAAACTAGAGGTAGGAAGGTGGTAGTGGAAATATAAAAAAAAGGGAAAAAAAAGTCTGAAAAAGGGACAAAAATGTCGAAAAATTACTCATATGATTTAAATGGGTGACTAATAAATTAAGAATGTCAAATGTTTGTGACAACGCAAAGGGTTAAGGGGCTCGAGGAAGAGCAGTTTTGGGCACTTCCGGCTTCATAATTTATTTATTTTGGCACGTGATGTTGCTATTTGCGCTTAATGCACAAAACACAACACAAAACGTGTCGTCTTAGCTTTCGCTGTCAAAAGATCATATTTGGGTTTTGGAAACTAGAATCCGAAGACTTGGTCTCGATAAAAAATAAAAATAAAATAAAATAAAACGAGAGTGAAAACCAAAAGAAATCCTGAGCTCAGTCTCCATGTTGCAGCATTGGAGAGATCCTGCAGGTAAAACCGCTCCTACCTGCGGGTCCAAATACAGACAGCCGGTGTAGAAAGAGTCCTGGTCCTGGTCCTGGTCCTGTTCCTGGTCCTGGTCCTGCAGCAGTGGTCTCTGCCTGTCATATGACCGGTGCTGAGACAGCGGCTCTGGACCAGGAAGTAGAAGCGGATCGCCGCCGAGTTTTATAACCCAGCCGGGGTGTAGACCTTAGACCGGACAGCACGTGAGACTGGGCTCGGGCTAAAGTAATCAGGAAGATCCCTGATTAGTGAGTGAAGGAATCAGGACTGTCTGGAGACTGGGATCCGCACGCGCGCCATATCACCACGGTGTCTGGTAGTAGGATCCTGTAGGGATCAGGGGAGAGGGGGACATGTTGTTTAATGTCGGACATGGGAGAACTCTCTCTCTCTCTCTCTCTCTCATTCAAGTCTCTCTCTGTCTCTATGTCTCTCACTCTCTCTCTCTCTCTCTCTCTCTCTCATTTAAGTCTCTCTCTGTCTCTCTGTCTCTCTCTCTCTCTCATTCAAGTCTCTCTCTGTCTCTCTGTCTCTCACTCTCACTCTCTGTCTCTCTCTCTCTCTCTCTCTCACTCTCTCTCT
>NC_048413.1:26905230-26909349 GCF_013103735.1 Etheostoma cragini | reverse complement strand
TCTCACTCTCTGTCTCTCTCTCTCTCTCTCTCTCTCTCTCTCTCTTTCTTTGTGTCTCTCTCTGTCTCTCTTTCTCTCTCTCTCTGTCTGTTTCTCTCTCACTCTCTTTTTCTTTCTATGTCTGTCTCTCTGTCCCTCTCTCTCTGTCTCTCTCTCTCTGTCCCTCTCTCTCTGTCTCTCCCTCTTTCTGTCTCTGTCTTTCTGTCTCTCTCCCTCTCTCTCTCTCTTTCTCACTCGTTACGTGTGAACCACAACCTGACCCAGAATAAAAAAATAAAAATAAAATAAATATAAACAAAGATTTTTTTTTAATGATCAGAGAAGCGGAGAGAGAGAAACTCACCGTTCCTTTCTGTAAGGAGTCCGAGCAGAAGGACAACTCGTTATGAAGAGAATAAATTAAACAGATGATGTTCTTCTGGACAAACGTCTCCACAACATGACTTACACAAAGTGTTGGAACAAAACACACATCCACCCAAATAGAAGCAGATGGATTTAACAATGTTTTGAATTTAATTTTTAAATGAGTCCAGTGGGGGTGCTGTGTCTCCCACGAGCTTCAGGAGTAAAAACCTCATTTTTAGGACGATAAATTGCAGATTATTTACAGCCATCACAAGCTTCCGTTCAGAGATGAAGAATCCATTTTCAAATCTTTATTTCTGCATAAATAATCCCCAGAACTGGTCTATAACTAACATAAATCCCACAGTTATATTAAAATAGAAACTACAAGGGAAGACAGACTTATTTGATTAGTTGGAGAAATTCTCATTCATGCATCCGGTTCCTGTTCAGAAATCCCCCCAGAACGGCCACGACCCTGATCTTAAATTAACAAAAACAACCCGAAACACACCGAGTCACTCGGTTCACTTCAATGTTTCAGTCAACGATGATGATCACTTCCCCGTTTTGTTGCTTTATCAGTGAACTATTTTGTGGAAACCCAGACTTTCTTGACCAATTTGGTGGAGTTCTACACAGGCAGAACCAGATTTCTATATTTCTTTATTATGTTATCCACCCTGAGACCTGCAGGATCATGGGACTTTATTCTCTGTGTGTGAGTGACAGTGCAGTTCATGCAACAGAGGGCGCTCTGTTACCACAAATGGCCTCAATGAGCCATTATAGTTCTTTCTATGTAATATTTCTGTGGCCATATATGTAATTTCTAGGGGGTCGGACTCCCCTGATAATCCATCTGACCGGTGCAAACCCCCCCCCCCCCCCCCCCCCAAAAAAAAACATTATAATTCCCTTACATTTGAAACATAACTTGATGCAGAAAGGGCAACATTTAGCAGAAAAATTCAATTTTTAAGATTAATGTATCCTTTATTAATCCCAGAAGGGGAAATTACAATTTACACTCTGTTGTTATTACACACATTACAGAACTACACACACACGCTTAGTAGCTATACATGCACTAACTGGAGAGATGTCAGGGTGTGTGTGTGGGGGGGACCTGGTACCTGGTACCTGGTATTACGTCCATAGACAGTTAAAGAAAGTCCCATCAATGCTGTCAAAACTACCGCATCTTACTTCAGTCCTTCACAATAAAATATCATGCTTCAGGAACTCTGAATTATGCAATAAGAGCTCCTTAACTTACAGTAGAGTAAAAAATAGAAACTTTTTAGAGGGAAAGATCGTCGCCATAGCGTCCTTACGTCTTTCCCTCATCAAAGTCACTTTCATGCACTAATTAGACATCTAAATGTCCGGGTGCATTTGTAGGAAAATCCACACGTAGATTGTGAGACGGGTAAAGATCAATTCTGCTAACGTGGTGATGATCGGAAACGTAAAGTATTGCGAAAAGATCGGAAAGTGCGTCAGGTCGGAAGTGTCCGGATATGGACACAGTGATTATAAATGGTAGTTGTAGTAGTTCATGTGCTGCAGGGTGTTACAGGGTGTAGTGTGGCGCTGCAGGGTGTTACAGGATGTAGTGTGGTACTGCAGGGTGTTACAGGGTGTAGCAGGGTGTAGTGTGGTACTGCAGGGTGTTACAGGGTGTAGTGTGGTACTGCAGAGCGTTACAGGATGTAGTGTGGTACTGCAGGGTTTTACAGGATGTAGTGTGGTGCTGCAGGGTGTTACAGGGTGTAGTGTGGTACTGCAGAGCGTTACAGGATGTAGTGTGGTACTGCAGGGTTTTACAGGGTGCAGTGTGGTACTGCAGGGTGTTACAGGATGTAGTGTGGTACTGCAGGGCGTTACAGGATGTAGTGTGGTACTGCAGGGTGTTACAGGGTGTAGCAGGGTGTAGCAGGGTGTTGTGCATCAGGACTACAGCGACAGCTGCAACCAAGATCTTGGTGCCATCCTAATCCAAGGAAATATCCCAGAAAACCCAAAATGTACGTGTGGTGTAGCCGGACCTTAAGTCAGAGAGCTGTGGAGATAGAGCTGGCAATGCAAGGATATTCTGCAGCTAACAACATCTGCAGCTTTCCCTCTCTTGCCTCCCAAAACACAGGGAGGAAGGTGTAATACTTTCAAATGAATACTCTGTTAGGGTGTAATTAGCCAACTGCCTGGCTGCAGCTTATGAGAAGAGAGAAGAAGAGGAGCGGGAGACATCCATCATCGTAGCTCGGGGATCAGCGGCAGCCTGGCAGCATCTGCCTCCACCGTCAGCCATATTCTCCATGGGAGGGGAAACCAGATTACCCAAAATGAGAGCGGTGTATGTGAACTGGCTGGTTGTCAAGGGGACGGAGACAACACCGCCAGAGTGTGTTGGGACTGAATGTCTGGATGTAAACAGTTTTGAGTGCTGGCAGTCGGTCTGGGCCGTGAGAAAGCTCTAGAAAAGCATTGATGTGTTGAGTGTTACTGCTAATGCTCTTTTAAGGAGCATCTGCTGGCTTCAGCAAGATCTGCAGGGTCTGCAGGATCTGCAGGGTCTGCAAGATCTGCAGGGTCTGCAAGATCTGCAGGGTCTGCAGGATCTGGATCTACAGTATCTATCTAACGTTACATGTCTACATTCTCATTAGGAAAATGTTCCAGTATAGCAAACTATCAACCCTCCAGGGGTCAAATTTTACCCCTTTCTAAAAAGTTTCTATACCAGAAATTTGGGCTTTGTAAAGTGGATGGTTCCCAACAACGATCCTCACAAGTTAAATTTAAATAATCAGTTCACTACTTGCATTGAATCCGGGTGTTTTTGGTCAATTTTATAGCATTTGGAGAAAAAACTAATTGGTAAAAGAGCTTAAAAAAAGAGAGAAAAATGTCAAAGGTGCCAAAAAAGTTAAAAAAAAACGACAAAATGTAAAAAAAGAGCTTTAAAAATTTGGGTAAAAATGCACAAAAATGTAAAAAAGGTTCAGAAAAAGTTGACAAAAACATTGAGGGAAAGCCACAAAAGGGTCGAAAAAGACAACCATAACCTCAATAAAAGGTTGTTTATTTTAAACTTTGACTCAGTATATGTTATATCAATCAATCTTGTATATAATCTATAATAATATAAATAATATAATATAATTCTCGTATAGCACTTTTCATACTAACGCAATGACATGCTATAAATAAACTATCAAAACAAAGACAATGTCACCTCCACACACAATAAACAAAACAGAGAAACATTTGGACATTTCTTAAATTTTATTAACATCTGATGAAATGTTTTGGTTATTTTATTTAAATTAAAAGTAATATTTACAGGATTGGACTGATACAATCAAAAATTTAATTAACAATTAACAACTTTTGTTTAGCAACAAAAGAAGCAATTAATTTGGACAGGCAACACACACACACACACACACACACATTTAGTATTTAGTACACACACAGCATAGGCACAAAGTTCTGAGCAGAGAGTGTGTGTGTGTGTGTGTGTGTGTGTGTGTGTGTGCGTGCGTTTGTGTGTGTGTGTGTGTGTGTGTTTGTGTGCACACAGACGCATGCACACACAATAATTGTGTAAGAAATAAGTGTAAGTGTATAAATAAGTGTAATTTCAGGCTCTGTAGTTCTAGCTGTAATTCCTCAGGTACACTAGCCTGTGTGTGTGTGTGTGTGTGTGTGTGTTCTAGCTGTAGTTCCTCAGGTACACCAGTCTGTGTGTGTGTGTGTGTGTGT
>NC_048413.1:26894120-26905130 GCF_013103735.1 Etheostoma cragini | reverse complement strand
TTTTTTTGGGGTTTGGGTTAAGTTTTTTATTTATTTTTTTTAATTTTTTTAAGGGTTAGGGTTAGTTTTTTTTTTAGGGTTAGTTTTTTTAAGGGTTAGTTTTATTTATTTTTTTCTAAGGGTTTGGGTTAGGTTTTTAGTTTTTTTATTCCCGAGCAGCTGATCAAGTGGTCCAGTTTTAGAGATGGAGGCTGCGTGTGATATCGCAGCGTAAGCCTGACCTTGGTGTTGCACCACTCGGTGATGCACTCCCAGCAGAAGAGGTGTCCACAGGGGGTGCAGGTGGGGTGTCTCCTCTCCTCCAGGCAGAGCATACAGCTGGGGGTCCTGGGGCCCGGACTCCGTGTGCGCTGAGGACTGCAGACACACAATTCAAAAGATGTTTAAAGACAGTTAACACACATTTCCTTCTTTTACCGCTACACAATGCTTTCATCACGCGGCGTCCGGTAGTTCTTGCAGCGCCTTGGTTTTAGGGGTGCGTGGTATATTGACTCAATATCGTTATCGCAATATCATATGAAAAGTGTCTCGATCGAGGCCGCTTGACAGGCTATAATGATCAGGTTTCATTGGCCAGTTACCTTGGTTACCATGCCACTTGCAAATGTGAGTACACGTCAGCGCACGGGTCCACTTCGTGACAAACCCTATGGAGCGTACCATGTGACTTGTAGGTGGAAAAATGGATAGAGACAACAAAATGGAACGAATCAGGGAAGAGAAAGAATAGTTGTGTCCCGTTATCTTTGTTTTAAACTGTCCAACCAGTGAAATAAGTCCCGTTATCTTTGTTTTAAACTGTCCAACCAGTGAAATAAGTCCCGTTATCTTTGTTTTATACTGTCCAACCAGTGAAATAAGTCCTGTTATCTTTGTTTTATACTGTCCAACCAGTGAAATAAGTCCTGTTATTTGTTTTAAACTGTCCAACCAGTGAAATAAGTCCCGTTATCTTTGTTTCATACTGTCCAACCAGTGAAATAAGTCCCGTTATCTTTGTTTCATACTGTCCAACCAGTGAAATAAGTCCTGTTCTGTAGACATTGTCCTTATTATTTTGTTCATGTTGGACCAGTCCAATATGTCCTGTTCTGTAGACATTGTCCTTATTTTTTTGTTCATGCTGGACCAGTCCAATATGTCCTGTTCTGTAGACATTGTCCTTATTTTTTTGTTCATGTTGGACCAGTCCAATATGTACTGTTCTGTAGACATTGTCCTTATTTTTTTGTTCACGTTGGACCAGTCCAATATGTCCTGTTCTGTAGACATTGTCTTTATTTTTTTGTTCATGTTGGACCAGTCCAATATGTCCTGTTCTGTAGACATTGCCCTTATTTTTTTGTTCATGTTGGACCAGTCCAATATGTCCTGTTCTGTAGACATTGTCCTTATTTTTTTGTTCATGTTGGACCAGTCCAATATGTCCTGTTCTGTAGACATTGTCCTTATTTTTTTGTTCATGTTGGCCCAATCCAATATGTCCGTCAATGGAAATAAACCTTGTGTTGTCAGAAAACTTGTTATGAATCTATTTAGATGTGTTTTCCCGTAACTTTTGTAATTATACATATGTTTAAAAGATACCGAAATTAATTTCAATATCGTAATATCACATTTTGTCAATATCGTGCAACCCTAGCGATAGCACTCGTAAAACCAGCATCTCCACAGATGGGGTCTACGTGGACAAAGCCGGGTCCTCTGGCACCCGGGACCCGGTCCAGTACCTGAGGCTTCGGTGGACCTTCCACTCCTGCCGGGCGCGCTGCTTCTGCCTGAAGGTGTTGAGCTGCAGAGCCACGGTGAGGACGAGCTGGAGGAGGGACACGGCCCCCAGGAGCCGGTAGCTGGTCCGGATGGCCCCGTCCTCGCCGCTGAGCCCCGTCACACGGAGCTGCACGGGACACGGGTGGAGACGTAAATACAGATGTTACACATACAGATGTTGCAGTTAAAAGATGAACTACTGTAATCATGTGTTCCTTAACCCTCATGTTGTCTTCATATTGCCCTCATGGTGTCCCCATAGTTGTCCTCGGGTCAAATTGACCCGTTGTCCTATATCAATGTTCTTTTTAATTCCCCAAAATAACATGATTGATTCCACCCAACGCTCTTTGCCAAGTACACATCTCTACTTTCATTAATTTTGGGGAGTCTTCTTCAATTTTATAGCATTTTAAAAACAAATGACAAACAAATTTTGAAATAGTATTGAGTAAAAGTTGACATATTCCAGTCTGTGATTATGATTATCATCCAGTCCTTTAATTTTAGACTCAATAATTCCTAATTTCTGCTTTTCTAACTCAAACATTGGGTATAATTTCCTATAAATGAGGTTAATTGATCACACACTCCAAAAACAACTACATTTAAAGTTAATAAGTTAGTGTTTAACAAAGTGTGCGACACAAAAAGGGTGAAAAACGATTAAAAAGCGTCAACGAAAGTGTCGATTTGAAGCCAACACAAGGATTAAATAGTTTGAATAAAGGAGGATTTACATACAAAGATGTTGGAAAATCCTTCCGGTAGGGTGATAGTTTATTTCTTTTGACGGGCCTACTTTCTCCTTTCACACACACACATACATATACATATATATATATATATATATATATATATATATCTTCAGCTGTCCTGTCCTTTCAAATAAAGGCCTAAAAATCCCCCAAAAATAATAACAATAAAAAAAACACATTTGACCGCGTGTGCAGGGTCCGAAATTAACACTCGCCAAATGCAGGGGGCACACACACACACACACACACACACACACACACACACACACACACACACACACACACACACACACACACACACACACACACACACACACACACACACACACACACACACACACACGTGTACTGACAGCTACATTTAATTAATTAGTTAGTAAGTGGTGATATTTGGCAGCGAGCCTTCCAAAAGAATGCACAATGAAATTAAATGTTAACCGATCCTTAACGGTTGAACAACACGCAGGAAACGGACTCTTATGGAGACCCAGAACACAG
This sequence comes from Etheostoma cragini, assembly GCF_013103735.1. NCBI lineage: Eukaryota > Metazoa > Chordata > Actinopteri > Perciformes > Percidae > Etheostoma > Etheostoma cragini. The sequence continues at coordinate 26,902,101 of NC_048413.1, read as the reverse complement.
AGACCCTCACTGGAGACTGCGGCTCCGTTAAGTAGGGCACCCACTGGGAAGAGAGGGGGTTTCTGGGACACCATTCTAGGCTATAGTTAGACTGTGTAACATGAAAGTGTTACCTGAAGCTGTAAAAAGTGGATAAAAAGTGTTGTGATGTGTGACTGGGTGCTGATGGCGCCGTGGTGATGACACGCGCCTTTGGTGTGAGACATCTGGGTTCGATTCCCACTGCGATACATCAGCCAATGTGTCCCTGAGCAAGACCCTTAACTCCCTAGCTGGTCCAGAGGCGTGAAAACTCTGATTTACTGCCATCGTAAGTCGCTTTGGACAAAAGCATCAAGCTAAATAGTGTAATTTCACTTGTTGTCTAGTTTGTTTTGCCCTCCCACGGTCTAGTATTTTTCTATTCAAACCAATATGTGAGATTTGAGTTGAGATAAAGGGAATATTTGAGGCAAAGGGTGGTCACACCCAATATTTATGTTAATCAGATTTCTCTGTTCATTTCACACCTGCCTGGACTTTTACACAGTACTGTACGTCATGTAAAAGAAACCACCTACATAGCTGATACCAGCCGCCCTCTTGGACAGGTGATAGAAAGAGCCGCTGATGTAGAACAGAGCCACGTGGAGGCGGTGCAGGAGCGTCAGACCCTGACGTAGGACAAACACTGCCGGCAGGCACGCTCTCATCTGGGGCTCCGATAGCAGCCCCGCGACCCGCCGCATCCGTCCCCTCAGCCAGGACTCCAGGCTCCACGGCGAGGACGCCGCCTGCCGCTGCCTGGCGCCCCCGCCGCCCTCCTGCTCACATCCCAGCTCGTTCTCCAGGCTCACCAGGACCTTGTCCAGGAGGTAGGGAAAGAAGGAGTGGCACAGGACAAAGAGGCCTCGTCTGGTCCGAGAGGGGATTCGACTTTCCGTGGGATCCACCTGGATGATGTTGACGTACTCCTCGCCCAGGGTTTGGTAACCTCGGGAGCAGAATGACACAAATGATTGTTAATAACTCACATACATAAAGTTGGATTTCATGTTGTTTTTGGTTGGCAATAGTCTGAATCAACGGAAGTACATTTCAAGGATATATGCCTGACGTTAGGTCCCACACTGCTAGGGTTGGGTACCAAAACCAAAACCCGGTACCCAACACGGCACCGGTCCCTTGACAATCAGTGTCTACAGGACCGAATAGTAACGTGGCTTTTGGTGCCTGATTTCGGTGCTACTGAAAAGCCAGCGCTGCCCTCTGATACTCCGAAACGGACGTTAGAGGCCACAGAAGCAACCATTAATGCATGTTACTAACACAACTTCTTCCCTTTCCCGTAGTCTTGTGCTCTCTCGCCCCTTTCATCTCCTCCTATCACTTCCTGCAGGTGTTTCTGGCTCTGGATCTGTGGTTGGAGTCACCTGCTGCTTCAATGGTCCTGCTCGACACCCTCTGCTACAATTCTCCATCATATCATCACATCACAGAGTCCGGCCTAGACCTGCTCTTTTATTAAAAGTGCTGTGAGATAACTGTTGTTGTGATTTGGCGCTATATAAATAAAATTAAATTGAAGAAGCATCGCTGCATGTGACCTTCGTTAACACTACACTTGGCAGCAGTTAGCATTAGCCTAACGTTAGCTGACTGTATTCCACTGTAGAGGATTCCAACACCGAGACGTAACAGTCTGCAGCTGCCGATGTCTGAAAATCAACACAGACGGTGCGGTGCATTCACTTGAAACTCGCCTTGCCAGCCATGTGGTGCATTCAAAGTTATACTTAATTACAATTTTTTCATTTAGTGGTTGTTTTTGTCGTTAACCAGCAATTTACTGGTGAAATAAGTAATTGTTAGTACCTTATTAATCAATCATTTAATTTTTACCATAAAGCGACCACAATTGTGAGTGATGCAAGTCACCCCGCTCACAATTTGTTTGATCAACTGCCCTCTGGGAAGAGGTACAGAAGCCTGCGCTCCCGCACCACCAGACTCACAAACAGCTTCATACACCAGGATGTTAGGATGCTGAACTCTCGCCCCCTCTCCCCCCTCTACCCTCAGTTACATAAACATCCTGGACTTTGGACCCAAAATGGCTGCCTTGCACTACTCCACTTGTACACTTGCACACTTTACAACTTGTTGTTGTTGTCCTGTTGTCCTAAAAACACTTCGGAACACATTTCTGCTGCTCTAACAAAACTGGCAAAACTATGCTAACACCTGACTTGTTGCACTATTATACCATATTGATGACCATATCTATTGTATGCACAATTGCACATTTTTTAACTAAAATTTTGCTGCTCTTATTTTCCTCATTGTATATGTCATCCTTTTTTTTAACTTTTTATATTGTTTACTTGAATGTTATGTTTGTCTCTGGACCTAGTTGGTTAAATATGTCTCGTCTCAACCGGGGGATAGAGGGAAGCGTAATTTCGATCTCTTTGTATGTCTCAACATGTGAAGAAATTGACAATAAAGCAGACTTTGACTTTGATATGGCCTTAGCGTCAAACAAGCTGTTGTTAAATAGGGGAGTCCCTGAATGTATGTGTGGTGTAGCCAGACCTTACTCCACAGTGTGGTGGAGATAGAGCGTGCAATGCTAGAACTAGTTCAGAAACTACCTGCGAATGTTGTTAAACCATAGTATGCCAGGTCTGACAGCAGCTCTATCTCTCTCCTCCAGTCCAGCCATCTTTTGGATCCTACAGAGAGAAACAACAAACTTCAGTAGAGAGCAAGTGCTGAATATCCTACACAGAGCACAGATAAACAGCTTCAGACATGAATTCACATTTGCTTTGTCACTCTGACATACAAAAGGATGTTTTATTTTGATGATAACACTTCGTCTTTGCTTTGTAAGAGTGGTTAGTGGCTATTGAATTGAATAAACTAACTGTTTACTCATGAAAAGTAGTGAGACTGAGCAGTAAAACCGAATGTATGTTTCATTTTATGGGGAGTAACCTGTCAGAACTTAACTAAAGGAGGAGGTTTGGAGAAAGCTAACGCTAACCTACATGTTAAAGCGAAGAAAGCTAACGCTAACCTACATGTTAAAGCGGAGAAAGCTAACCCTAACCTACATGTTAAAGCGATGAAAGCTAACGCTAACCTACATGTTAAAGCGAAGAAAGCTAACGCTAACCTACATGTTGAAGCGATGAAAGCTAACGCTAACCTACATGTTAAAGCGATGAAAGCTAACGCTAACCTACATGTTAAAGCGAAGAAAGCTAACGCTAACCTACATGTTAAAGCGAAGAAAGCTAACGCTAACCTACATGTTGAAGCGAACGTTAACTTTTTTAACGCTAACTTAGCTTAAGCGACATGGGTAATTGCGTCAACACGAACCTAGTCAGGGCACATGCACCACTAAATGGACCACTGTATATGTTAGTTTAAACACTCGGAACTTTTCAGCTAGCAGACCGGCCAATCGCTAGCATGTTCGGACATTGGAGTTCATTGTAAGCCTAGCCAGTTAGCTAGTTAGGCTACTTGTATATTAGTTTAATTACAAGTTTTATGGGCGAACATTGACGTGTGTATCAACCACGGACTGTTGTTTATGTCATATGGACTGAAACAGGGCAAATACACCACCACATAAGACAACTGTTGATGTTAGTTTAGTTGAACGTTCACAATTATCCAGCTAGCCGACAGGTCAGTCGCTAGCATGTTCGGACATTGGATTTCATTGTAAGCATAGCAAGGCAGCTAGGCTAAATAGCCTGGTTACCAACGCATTTATGAACTCCCTAGCAACCGGTGTTCTGTTGCGGTCTTGCGTGAAGCTAAACTTCGCTGGCCGAAGTTCGCGGACTGTTTCGCCGTGTGGAAACCTACCGCTAGGCTTACGAAGCGGCAACGTCAACAACTTCCAGGTGTGTTCAATTTGACCAAACTCACCAGCAAGTGTTTGAAAAGCTTCGTTGGCGTTGTTTCTCAGGAAGGTTTGATAATATTCGTCCTTCTGACTCGACCGAATCAACTGGGACTGGTTTGCAGGAGCGAGCGGCATTGTAAGTTAACAAAAACAGAGCTGATAGCAATTTTACAGCAGGTAAGTAGCCTGCAAACTCCCAAATGCTCAGACTATAAAACATTCAAAATGTCATTTATCTGCAAAAAATACATTGTCTTGAGTCAGCGATATGACCATGACACTCGGTCCCTTTATTCTGCATGGTGTCTTGTATTCCTTAGTAATAACTTGTACTGTAGCTACAGTTATCCATAGACAGTTGAATGTAAGTCCAGGAAACACACAGGAAGTTGATGCTGTGAATACAAACCTGACGATAAACCCCTTAACTCACAGTGTCACTTAGTGGCCAGATGAGGAACTAATTCAATTCAATTTTATTTATAGAATCAATTCATAACAAGAGTTATCTCGAGACCCTTTAAAGATAGAGTAGGTTTAGACCACACTCTATAATTTACAACAGATCTAGTAGTTCCCTCCAGAGCGAGCAACAACTACAAGTTTACTTTCAACTACAATGGTTTTTCTTTTAGTTTGAAGGACTTAAACATCCCTACAATAACTCTTTGCATTTCTGAAGAGGATATTTGAAAATGAATTAAACTTTCCTCTCATTCTTTTTTAATGTGTTTACTTATTAATACACATTCAAATAGCTAATTGTTTTGAATTCCCTTCAGAGTAATGTTGGGTGTTTTTTTTTTATTGTGATTTAATTTTCATTAACCAATGTGGTTTAAGTCTGAGGTCACAAGACATTTAAGAACAATATAATTCAGTCATCTGTTCAGCTAGCTAACTAAAGCAAAGTCAGGCTCAAAGTAGTGTCTCATATCCAGCTTTATCTCCACAGTGCTGTGGAGATGGAGCTACACCACACAAAACCTGGGATAGGACAATAAAAAGCGCTCAGATACATGTTTACACCTCATTATCTCTTACCAGGGTATCACCGTGTGCAATTATTATCGGTATTTATATTATTTTGTTACAAGTACTTTTCAATATTTATGGTCACAGGTTAATATGATTCATATAATGAAATTGACTCTTGCTTTATTACTCTAATTACACATTTAATTTAATTTTAACGTCACTTACACCGTAATATTGTTTCTTGTTTCATGGCAACCGCACTTTAAAATACCTTTTATTGGACGCCATTTTGCTTACTTTCAGTCTACCATATAATTATTGTCTATTGTTTGCCTGTATTTCTTGTGTGTTTACTTGTGTGTTTTTGTTTTTTGCTGTTATTGAAGAAAATGCTGATGCTGTAATATGAAAATTTCCCCGTTGTGGGATAAATAAAGTCTAATCTAATCCCACCAAGCGGTCCCAAAACGTGAACCTATCCTTTGTGAATCTTTACAATCATTCTCCGAAATTACCGAGCAGGCCTGTCTTGTTGCATTATCGAAAGTTTTGTTGAAAAAGTGAACATTTTTAGCGTGTAGTTTGCTAGTTCAAAGTTTGTTGTTTCCCGAAGCAATCTAAGTTTTCTAACAGCAGCACACACACACACACACCCACACACAGAGAATGTTGGCTATGAGGCTATTATCCTGGAAATCTACTTGCGTTGACGCAGACTACTTTTACAAGAAGGAGTCACCGTGGGGCTCAAAGCATTAGACATCAGCATGGTGGCCCAATGGTTAGCACTGTGGCCGCTAGGTTCTGGGTTTGTATCCAGGTCGGTCTGGTTTCCACACAAAAACATCAAAAAACATGTACAAGGCACTGACGTAGATCTGGATTTGGACCCCTAGCGCTGTAAATGGCTGCCCAATGCTCCCTTAGAGGATGGGTTAAATGCAGAGAATATATTTTGTATATTATGTGTATGTGATTTTAAAGTATCTGTACCTTTTGCCTCACTGAGGTCTCATGTTCCCCCAATCACCAACACAGCTGTTTTGACCAGAAATCAAAACAAAGATCTCAAAAATGTATTTTTTAAAGAGTATTTTATTAAGTTAACTGTTAAATCATACTATGCACACTATTTAATTTACCAACATGAAGGTTTAAAATGCTTCAAGCAAGTGTTTTAAATGACTCAATGTAGCTCTTCTGTTGCATTATGCATGTGCAGGTGATACCACCTAATAATTATCCTAACAGGCTTATAATTATCTTTTAACTGCACCTTTATTTTTTCTTCTTCTATATTTTGCATTCACTGCAGTGTTGCAACTGCTGCAACAAACACACCGTTTTAACACGGCACTTAATGAAATAATGACCCGCTGCACAAGTTGCTACAAGGCGCTACCCCTGTAGGTTAAGTGCATCCATTCATCCAAAGCTTAGGCAGGTTGCAGAACCAGTTTCTTTGTCTCCTCAGTGCTACCCCCGGAGCCAACTACGTATACTGTAACCGCTACAGAGAACGTCCCATTATTAACCCACTCGTATCCTTTTACAGAGACTTTTGTCTCAGTCTGTCCCACTATTGCACGCCAGGGAATTGAACTTTGCTCTCAGTGAGGGGAGGAGCTGCGGGATTTCTTTTCCCTTCCTTCCTCCCTTCCTCCCTTTTTTAAAGGTGAGAGGAACTTGCAACATGTTGCAGATGGAAGGTTGGATGGGGTGGGAAGCACTTTGCTGCTTGGACTGAACCACTAACTAGCACACACGGGGAGAAGCTTCGACAGGTAAGACACGTCTGTCCGACCGGCTGCATGCACCGTGTAGCGTTCAACAAAGTACAGTCTGTGTTGGCAGAGCCGTTATCAAGGCATCAGCTCAGACAGGAATACAATAACAACGCTGTAGTGATCACATCTACTGGACTTTGGACCTTTTGTTATGTTTTAAAGTTCTAACAGAACAACTTCCTTAACCCTCGTCTTGTCCTTGGTTCAAATTGACCCGTTTCAAAGTGTTTTATATCAGAAATATGGATTTCTTTCAACCAAATCGCACAAAAATAACATGGATGATTCCATACAACGTTCTTCAGGTCCAATTAATTGATTACTTTCATTGAATTTTTGGGTTGTTTTATTTAATCTGATAGCATTTGAATTCTTTTTTTTTATGGTTTAAAAACAGTATCCAGGCAAAACTTTGACATCTACCCATCTGTGATCCACTCAACATCCTCAGATCTTAACTACTAGTCAAAATAATACATAATTTCTGCCTTTTTAACTAAAAACGTATGTGTAATTTGATATAAATGAGGTTTGTTGACCATGAATTCCAAGAATAAGTGTAAAACCTGTTATTAAACCAGCTCAGGTAAAAAAAAAAAAGCGCCAATAGCGTAGAAAAAGTGACGAATAAATCAAGTAAAGCGACAAAAACATCGGAAAAGCACAAAAAAATATTTTCAGTTTTGACCTGGAAGGACAAGTTCACGGTTAATGGGAAAACAACACAAGGGTTAGGTAGAAAGTTCAGCACTAAAGGGCAAGATATAATAAAGGCGAAAGCATATTGACATATTAGAATAAAGTGTTCTGGTTATTCTAGTCGATTTTTCCAGACATTGTAGTGACCTTAAATATTTGATGGAATAACACATAAACATAGTTTTAGTACTAGTAATAGTACCCAAAATAATAACCTGAAGTAGATTTGGGCTAGACAAGAGAAAGGGTAAACCTGTTCCTGACACCACTCAGTTTTACGTAAAGGTTTTTAGTAGCACTGTTGTATTGATGGTCTCTCTATCTGAACAGCTAAGTGTGTTTAATTCACCAGATTTGAGTAGAACAGAACTGATTCTTAGTGTTTTCACTTATAGTTCTCCTTAAAACGAAACAAACTCGGTCCTCGGTTAAGGAGGACCAATACGTGGAACCATCAGAGAATTCATCCATCCATCCATCATCCATCTTCATCCGCTTATATGTATCGGGTTGCGGGGGCAGCAGCTCCAGTAGGGGACCCCAAACTTCCCTTTCCCGAACCACATCAACCAGCTCCGACTGGGGGATCCCGAGGCGTTCCCAGGCCAGG
>NC_048413.1:26892008-26894020 GCF_013103735.1 Etheostoma cragini | reverse complement strand
ACCCCAAACTTCCCTTTCCCGAACCACATCAACCAGCTCCGACTGGGGGATCCCGAGGCGTTCCCAGGCCAGGTTGGAGATATAATCCCTCAACCTAGTCCCGGGTCTTCCCCAAGCCCTCCTCCCAGCAGGACGTGCCTGGAACACCTCCCTAGGGAGGCGCCCAGGAGGCATCCTTACCAGATGCCCGAACCACCTCAACTGGCTCCTTTCGACGCGAAGGAGCAGCGGCTCTACTCCGAGCTCCTCTCGGATGACTGAGCTTCTCACCCTATCTCTAAGGGAGACGCCAGCCACCCTCCTGAGGAAACCCATTTCGGCCGCTTGTACCCTGGATCTCGTTCTTTCGGTCATGACCCAGCCTTCATGACCATAGGTGAGGGTAGGAACAAAAATTGCCCGGTAGATCGAAAGCTTTGCCTTCTGGCTCAGCTCCCTTTTCGTCACAACGGTGCGATAAACGGAATGTAATACCGCACCGGCTGCTCCGATTCTCCGACCAACCTCACGCTCCATTGTCCCCTCACTCGCGAACAAGACCCCAAGGAACTTAAACTCCTTCACTTGAAGTAAGGACTCACTCCCTACCCGAAGAAAGCACTCCATCGGTTTCCTGCTGAGAACCATGGCCTCAGATTTAGAGGTGCTGATCCTCATCACAGCCGCTTCACACTCGGCTGCGAACCGATCCAGTGAGTGCTGAAGGTCACAGGCCGATGACTCCATCAGGACCACATCATCCGCAAAAAGCAGCTATGAGATCCCGAGCCCACCGAACTGCAACCCCTCCCCGCCCCGACTACGCCTCGATATCCTGTCCATAAATGTTACAAACCGGATTGGTGACAAAGCGCAGCCCTGGCGGTGGCCAACCCTCACCTGGAACGAGTCCGACTTACTGCCGAGAACTCGGACACAGCTCTCGCTTTGGTCATACAGAGATTGGATGGCCCTAAGAAGGGACCCCCTCACCCCATACTCCCGCAGCACCTCCCACAATTTCTTTCGGGGGACCTGATCATACGCCTTTTCCAGATCCACAAAACACATGTAGACTGGTTGGGCATACTCCCAGGCCCCCTCCAAGATCCTTGCGAGAGTAAAGATCTGATCCGTTGTTCCACGGCCAGGACTGAATCCGCATTGTTCCTCTTCAATCCGAGGTTTCGACTATCGGCCGAACTCTCCTTTCCAGCACCTTGGAGTAGACTTTACCAGGGAGGCTGAGAAGTGTGATACCCCTGTAGTTGGCACACAACCTCTGAAAATTCAATTCAATTTTATTTATAGTATCAATTCATAACAAGCGTTATCTGAAGACACTTTACAGATTGCAGACCCAACAGTTCTAGTAGTCTCCTCCAGAGCAAGCAACAGTGCGACAGTGGCGAGGAAAAACTTCCTTTTAGGCAGAAACCTCGGTCAGGCCCAGGCTCTTGGTAGGCGGTGTCTGACGGGCCGGTTGGGGTTAGAATGAAGAGTGGAAGTAACGGTCACAAAAAATAAAAAATAAATACAATTTTGTTTGTAGTAGTTCTTTGTAGCATAGCAGGGCACTGTACAGCGTTACAAGGCACAGCAGGACATAGCTGGGCACCGCAGAGCATAGCAGGATGTAACATGGCATTGCAGGACGTGTAGCGGGACCACGGCGACAGCTGCAACCATGATTTTGGAGCCTCCCTGATCCGAGGGAACATGCTGGGGAAAAAGAACATAAGGACTCCGGGGAATGACTCCCCGGAGCTAGTTTAGTAACAGGCATTTGTGGGACATGGATGAACATAAATGGAAAGATAGAGGAGCTTGGTGTGTCAAAGGAAGTCCCCCAGCAGTCTACAACTATTACAGCATAACTAAGAGAGACAGGGTTAGAGAGGAGCCTGGTCAGGCTAGAACTCTCCCTAAACTCTCCCTGATCTGAGTCCTAAAATGGACTCAGATCGATTGATTGTTTCCTTGAATATTGATATATTTATTATATATATATTGTTTTTTTGTAGGAGAAAAAC
>NC_048413.1:26878768-26891908 GCF_013103735.1 Etheostoma cragini | reverse complement strand
TAGCTTTATATTCTGCACGTGATGCACATCATGTGCAGAATATAAAGCTTGTTCTTCCTTCTCCTTCCTGGGGGTGTAGAGAGGATATATTTATATATAGCTTTATATTCTGCACATCACGTGCAGAATATAAAGCTGATATGTTACAGTTATGTACTGTAATGTTGTACATTTAAGTAATGTTCTATACATATAATACCCCTTATCTTCTCGTTCAATTTCAAACCGAGGTCTTTAATCTCCAAGCTCCGTTGTTTCTCAGCCAGGTCTTTTGGTAATTTTTCCTTCAGTTCCTTCTTCTTGTCCTCCTTCTGTTTGATTTTAATCTCCAAGCTCCGTTGTTTCTCAGCCAGGTCTCTTGTGAACTTTTCTACCAGTTCCTTCTTCTTGTCCTCCTTCTTTTTGTTTTTAATCTCCCAGCTCTGTTGTTTCTCAGCCAGGTCTCTTGTGAACTTTTCTACCAGTTCCTTCTTCTTGTCCTCCTTCTGTTTGTTTTTAATCTCCCAGCTCCGTTGTTTCTCAGCCAGGTCTCTTGTGAACTTTTCTACCAGTTCCTTCTTCTTGTCCTCCTTCTGTTCGTCTTTAAGCTCCTCCAGACGGCCGACTCGAACCTTCTTAAGGACCATGTCACAGTTCTCCGTTGTAACCTGGGGATGGCTCTTATTCTCCTCCAGGCTGCGTACCTTCATTTTTAGCTCATCGATGTACTCGTGAGCACAAAATAGCTGGTGGTAGGTTGGGGGAGGGGTTGGACGGCCCTGTGGACCGCCACAAGGTCTTACCTTGTTTCTTCGGTTATTTATTCTATTCATGGCACTGTCTGGAGCAGACTGTAGTTGTGCGTAGAAGATTGTTTGTTGATTGGAAAATACTTTTCTGTTTGAAGACTTTTCTGTCCGTGAAAGACTGTCGCTGTCTGTATCAGACTTTGTTTGTCAATCGACGACGTTGTGGGTTTGTCAGAAAACGGGAAACAAGACACCGTGTGTAGTGGTTGCTAGTTGAAATGACTCTGTTTGGGTTTTGACCCTGAGTTAACATCACAGTTCTGGAGTCTGACATCATCATTGGTTGCCTGTGATCCTTTTGATGTGGTGATGTCACACGGAACACAAACATTCTGACAGCTGGCTTTTGTTTGGTTGTTGCTGTGGTGATTTCCTCAGAGTACGGACCAGATTCTGTCTTTCAATGGCTCAGACACCACGCAATGTTTTGTATCGCAGTTGGTGAGCCTGGCGCAAAAAGTTTTAGTGCGATAGACTCCAGAGTTACATGTCTGCGACCGGCACAAGATTCCCCACATTTTGACCAACCATGATGCCTAAAGAGTTAAAACTGGAGGAGAGAGAGCAATTTGTTTGGGAGAAAAAAATCATTGAATCGGACTCCAGCTGCATGTTTTTTTTCATGGTTTCTGTCGACAGTTGGTAGATCACAGCCAACAGTTTAAGTCCGATAGACTCCATAGTTACATGTCTGCGACCGGAACAAGATTTCCTACATTTTGACCGACTATGATGTCTGAAGTCTGAAAATTGTAGGAGAGAGAGCATTTTGTTTGAGAAACTTCCAGAGATCCGTACCACAGCCCCCCACTCTGTCCTCCACTCTAGCTCCGAACATTCCACCACATACACACACATTGGAAAATCTGAGACGGTCTGAAAACGGGACGATACGTAAACTGGGATTTGGGAGGAACCGTGGTTGATATCTGAACGCCCATTCAGCCCAATAAACACCAAAGTCTTGTCTTTGGTTTAAACTTTTAATCATGTTTCTATGTTAAAGTATGGCGATACATCCTGGTCCCAAAGAGGGGGCGTTTTGAGCGATTTCCCAAACATTTCCCATTCAAGTCTATGGGACATTTTTTTGCCGTATTTTTTCCGATTGCGGCAAATCTTCTTCAAAAGTCATAGCCCGCCATTCCCGATCAACACCCACATTTCGGTGTAATGTGTGGTTGGTGTAATGGTTGCTGCTTATGCAGCACATCGGCTCACTGAATAATGTTTTTGACAATTTTAACCCTTGTCTTGTCTTCCCGTCAAGATTGAAAATCAACAATTTTGTTAATGCAATCAATACATTTATTTAAAAACTTTTTCTTAAGTTTTTGTCCCTTTCTTTTCAACACCCACTCCCTTCTTTTTTTTTTTTTTTTTTTTTTGTCACTTTTTTGTTGTTTAACACTAAGTCACTTAAAACTTTGTTTTACAGTTATTTTTGGAATTTATGTTCAAGAAACCTCATCAATAGGAAATTATACTTCATGTTTGCGTTAGAAAGGCAGAAATTAAAAGAATTGATGTTGATGGATAATCACAGACTGGAATGTGTCATTTTTTTACTCAAAAGGAGTTAATTTGTAATCTTAGGTTCGGGCGCAGGGCCACGCCTACACCACACGGGTCAATTTGACCCGAGGACAACATGAGGGTTAAATGAGTTACTGCAGTCCTAATTTAAAATACTGGAGAGAGTCATCCTCCCCAGACTCGAAGTTCACGTTGGTTGCCAGGCTGAGACCGCAGCATCCCCAACGATGTTGCTAGGCGCTAGTCTCAGAAGCTAACGTTGGATGCTAGCGACGTGCATGTTGACAGTCCTAAACGCCCACGCTCACACGGAGCTTTCTACCCGACATTTGGGCAACCTCTAGCTCAACATGTCATCCTGACTTTACGTAGTTATGCATGCCAACTTTCTTAACCCTTGTGTTGTCTTCCCGTCATAATTTAAAATCAGCACTTTCGTTGACGCTTTTTCTCGATGTTTTTAACTTTTTCTTACGTTTTTGTTCCTTTTTTCAACACTTTTGAAGAATTTTTTCAATGTTTGTTAGTTTTTTTTGACGTTTTCAACACTACGTAACACTAACTTAACTTTAGTTTCACAGTTATTTTTGGAAATATGGTCAATAAACCTCATTTATAGGAAATTATACCTAATGTTTGAGTTAGAAAAGCAGAAATTAGCATTTATTTTGACTAAAATTTAAGGAATGGATGTTGATAATAATCACAGACTGGAATATGTCAACTTTTACTCAATACTATTTTTTCTTCAAATGCTATAAAATTGAATAACAAGCCCCAAAATTAATGAAAGTAGAGATTTGTACTTGCCAAAGAGCGTTGGGTGGAATCAATCATGTTATTTTGGTTAATTAAAAAGAACATTGATATAGGAAAACGGGTCAATTTGACCCGAGGACAACATGAGGGTTAAGCCAAGTGGCGTGTTAATTGTACGCATTTAGATTAGATGATACTTTATTCATCCCACCGTGGCGAGATTTCCTTGTTACAGCAACATTTTCTACAACAAAATCAAACCAATAAACACGCAAAATAACAGGCAAACAGCCAATGAGCACAGAGTAGACTGAATGTAAAGTGGCGTCTAATAAAAGGCCTTTTAGAGTGTGGTTGCCATAGTTCAAGAAACAATATTGCGGTATAAGTAAGTAAGGTTAAAATTAAATTGAATATGTAATTAAAGTAATAAAGCAAAAGTAGGTAACCATAATATAAGTTATATTTACCTGTGACCATAAATAATATGGAATATTTTAAGCTATCGGCGTAAATTCACACGCAATTGCAAGGTAATGTAAGTCAAGGGAGGCCAAACGGCGTCGATATACACGCTAAAAAGCAAATATAAGTCTTGATAACACGCCAATTATGGCATACGAATCGGTGTGTCATACATACGCCATTTAATGAGATCAGTCTGTCTTCTAATCCAGTTGAGTGTGTGCCCCACATACTGGGTTGGCCTTGGCAGCGGTCCAGGTTTGAATCCGACCCCCGGCCCTTTGCTGTCTTCAAGCTAGTCAATCAACTAACCCTCCCGTTGTCCTCGGGTCAAATCTGACCCCTTTAAAAAAATGTCTATATCTGAAACATGAGTTAATTTTTCACCAAATCACCACAAAACAATGGATTGGATTCCATACAACGCTCCTTGCAAATACAAGTGATCACTTTCATTCCTGATTAAACTCATCTGTACGTTCCTCTGATGTTAACTATTAGTCAAAATAATTCATAATTTCTGCTTTTTTTTACTCATATTAGATACAATTCTATATAAATGAGGGTTATTGACCATACCTTCCAAAAAGTAGTGTTAAACTAAGCTGAAAAAAAGTCTGAAAAAGGGACGTAAATGTCAATTTTTTGTTAGTTTTTTTAACCCGGGAGGACAACACAAAGAGTTAAAGGCCATAAAAGCCCAACAAATGATCTTATAAATAATAGAACAGAAAGAGGACTCTGTTCTCTTTCTGGTCCACTTCAGCTTTTGATAGGGTCTCAGGGCTGAAATACATCGGCAAGAGGCAAAACAAACCTGAATCATGTTGTGTTTACAATGCACAGATGAAGCGAATCATACTCAGACCATCTCCTGAGGGGGTCTGAGTCCTTACAGAGGGGTCTGAGTCCCGTTGGAGTGATCACATATGTGCAGGAAATGCTAATACTAATAGGTCTGAGTTCCTGTGGAGGGCTGAACCGGACCAAAGGGTCTTAGCGCCCTGAGGCCAGCAGAAGTGAGTCGAGATGAAGATGACAGATAAACACTGTGTGGAGTTATCAGTGTTACATCACAGTCACTGCTGCTGTGGCATTCCAGTTATATGAGGACATCCTTTTGCTGAATATCCCTAATCCCTGTAGACATAAATATCAACTATTGGTGTTTTATACTTTCAAGTGGCCTGTTTTGTAATTCAAAGTATGAATCTAGTGTTTCCCTGAGATGTGTGTTACTGCACGTTGTGAAACAACATTTAGTCGGAATCATACACTGCAGAACAAGACAACAATAGAGTATACAGGAGCTGTTGTATAGTGTGTGTGTGTGTGTGTGTGTCAGGTTGTTTGTAAATATCTCAAAGGACCCCCCCCCCCCCCCCCCCCCCCCCCCCCCCCCCCCCCCCCCCCCCCCCCCCCCCCCCCCCCCCCCCACACACACACACACACACACACACACATACAAAACAAACCACACATTTTCCTCTTGCAAACACAGAGACCATGCAATATCCTCCTGTTCTCATGAACCATTGCTACAAAAAAGTAAAGCACTGTTGTTTGGATGTCTTCCACTTATTTTATTGCTATATGCACATTTACTGCTGCTTAATAAGACCACTCTCGTCTGCATAGGGAGATGTTTGGGGTGGATGGATGGATGTTCTCTGTTGGCATTTTTAAACCTCAGTTGATTTATGAGGACTATGGTTACTGATCCTCAGATCTCTGCAGGGTAAATCCAGACAGACTAGCTAGACTATCTGTCCAATCTGAGGTTTCTGCTGCACGACTACACGTGTTCCACCAAAGCAAGTTCCTTCCCGAGGCTATCTTGCAGCTATTTTTCCGTCTGGAGCTTCAAGACGATTGTGATTGGTTTAAAGAAATGCCAATACACCAATACAACGTTTTTCTCCCAGCCAGGAATGCTCTGTGGACTAGCCAGACCCTCTTTTGCGGCGCTGTGGAGGAAGGTCTGGCAACGCGAGGCTACTTTCTGTCTTCAAACCTCAGTGCAACACCATGAACGCCTGGAGGAGACTGAGGGGAGATGGTCTAAGAGTGTGCACAGTTATCAACACGTATGGTATAGCCTCCATTTTCCAACTACTCCACTCTATGTGTTTGCAGCCTTTTAGCCCCGCCTTCAACGTGTGGCCGTTTGGACCAGATATAAACACTAGATGTGGTTGAATTACCTCTCATAGTTAGCATCGGGCATAGGGAGACCTTACGTTAGACGTCCCCGGTTTTCGGGGGACAGTCCCTCAATTTCCTCAATAGTTTTTATTGTATTCGATACTCAATGAGCTGTTGTAGAAACAAGCCTGAAGCATTAAAGCAAAAGCTGTCAGATAAATGTAGTTCAGTAAACATGACAACATTATGAAATATTGGGACTTTTTTATCTTTAAATATCTGCACATTTAATTTTTAAATATTAGGACTTTTAATTTTTAAATATTAGGGCATTCTATCTTGAAATATTGGGACTTTTTATCTTGAAGTATCAGGACTTTCTATCTTGAAATATTAGGACTTTCTATCTTGAAATATTGGGCCATTTAATTTTGAAATATTGGGACTTTTTATCTTGAAATACTAGGACTTTTAATTTTGAAATATTGGGACTTTTTATCTTGAAATATTAGGACTTTTTATCTTGAAATATTAGGACTTTTTATCTTGAAATATTAGGACTTTTTATCTTGAAATATTAGGACTTTCTATCTTGAAATACTAGGACTTTTAATTTTGAAATATTGGGACTTTTTATCTTGAATTATCAGGAATTTTTATCTTGAAATATCTGGACTTTTAATTTTGGAAATATTAGGACTTTTTATCTTGAAATATTAGGACTTCTATCTTGAAATATCAGGACTTTTTATCTTGAAGTATTAGCAGCATGGGTGAGTCTAGGATCAGACCTTGGGGGGGCTCAGCCCCTCATGAGAACAGCTCTAGGTCTAGTAGCCCCGTTTTAGGTTTTACAGATAAAAACATGATGTGTTTTGGAGATATATACGCTTCGGAGCTGAAAATGTCCCCAGTTTTTGTATGAGAAATCTGGTTATCTTACATGTTCTTACTACGTGTAGTAGAGTGTGGATACAGGCACATCAAATTAAATATTCTATCTGAAGAATGCTGTTCAAGTGCATTTTAATTTTTTTTTGCAACTTGACATATTTATCTTCTGTAAGTCCTGATTTCCTCACCTTGCAGCGCCTGGGGGGTGGGGAGCTCATACATCACACAGCGCAGACACATGTTCTCACAGTTAATCTTATTTAACCCTTTGCGTAATGTAAGTAGTCTGTCTGAGTGACTGAGAGCACGAGAGAAGCACACTGAATATGTATTTTACACGACTTTTTACATGCAGGCTAGGCACGTAGCCAATAGTAATGAAACGCCAGGACACAGTGATTGATGAGAAATATAGGATTAGTACTAAAGATTGTAATTTCCAAGCCAAACACACCAAAATGCATGGCAGATAACAGACCAATCTGGAAGCACTGACTTGTTTTCTGTTGTCGTTCAGCAGTTCGCTTCATTCATCATCGACCACCAAGTTGGCTAGTTCAGGTGCAAATTACAATGTTACCTGCCAGGTGTCTGATTTAAAGGGTTCTTCTGTACAGAACAGATGTTGTGTGGCCTGATATTCACGTTTAGATCCACAGTCAACAACTGGAGACTTATACAAGCTGATATGTGGGTCCCATAACATTTTATTGAATCGGAATTAGACCACAGTGTTTCTGTCACTTCCTGTTCCGCCTGAGGCACAGCTCCTCTCGAACGAGCCTATTTATTCAACCTTTATTGCTACGATGTCCAGATTAGTGCATGGTCTTAAACAGTCATTTTGTTTTTTTGCGTCCTGCATGTGCGTCAACAATGATCTCAAGTGAGAGCCAGAGCCCTGGATGTTCTTTTTTTCAATAAAGCAATATATATGAAATCAGATCAATCAACATTTATTTATAAAGCACTTTACAGCAACCAACAGGTGTCCAAAGTGCTTTACATCAACCAAGAATAAACAACCACAACATTCAATAAAAGACAAGAAAAAAAACAGTAAAACAGATAAAGTTGCCCTAAAATCATCAGAAGAAGAGGGAAGTTGTTGCACCACTACTGCATATTAAAAGCCATTCTAATTAAATAAGTTTTGATTTAAAATGAACAATTATATCCATTATAGTGCAAATGTGGGGGGGGGGGGGAGCTTGTTCCAGAGTTTTGGGCCAGCAGATGCGTTACCTACCACCAAAGTTGTTGCATTTGAAATAATTATGAAATATCTGCTCATGACAGGACTTGTTGGACCGTGCAAACACGGCGTCTCTCTTTCAATCCTTCAACCAGTGATTTGTGCGCATATACAAGAACCTTTTGTTATCCAAGTCTTGATAATGTTTAAAAATAGTTGTGTTTCTCCTTCTTATCGGGTGTGCAGCCTTGCACGCTGCACACCCGATTTATTTTTGTGAGTTTTTGTATTGTATTTTAAGGTTTTACTGGGTTTTATGTGGTGTTGCTGCAGAGTAAAATATTTTCTATATCTATAGGTGTCAGTCACTGAGGATTATCTGTGCTTTCCTGCTGCTGTGTTGTCTAGAGTTTGTCGGTGGGGGGGTAATAACCGATGATTCTCTCTGTAGGTTTTATGACTCCTTGAAGAGATTTGTGTCTGTCGAGACCTGTTGGTCCATTTCTTTAACTGTCTGTGCAGACAAGAGGACGTATAGTGGTTCTTAAAAACCCACGATTTCGACGCATCTTCCAAATGGGCTGTATACATGTCCAAAAAATGCTTCTAAAACCCGAATAATACCAGAATATCCTACATGTTTTAATCTGAAAATGCTATATTCGGCAGAAAGGCCTTATTCTGAAAATCCAACCAGAATATGCTTGTTTACGTGACCGGTCTGTCTTTCATGACTTTGTCACTCGACCCCAAACCCAGCATTAAAGCTTTATAAACACCTTACAAGGATATAGTTTGAATATATAGTTTCCTATTCCAGTTTTTAATCACACGTTACTCAAACAGAAGGAATCGGGGAATTTTTTGGGGACTACTTTCAGCGGCGGATTAATCCACATTTGGTGCTAGTGAGTATTTGTGTGTGACTGAGTCGGTGTATTGATGGTAATGAAGGAACATGCACAGATAAAGAAGATATGTCCGGCTACACACACAGTACTTGTTACTGGACACAGTCATTGTCTTTTTTTTGTGTGTCAATGGGGTAAAAATGGAGCTTTTACACACTGTCCACTTAAATTTATTAGAAATTATCTTTCAGTACTAATGCGTTCTCTGACTGCGTTTGAGACCTTTTTTATTACTCTGTTACTAAATTATTCAAAGTGTCTACTTCATCAAAATGTGTGACGTTTCATTTGCATCTGTCTCCGTAGACTAGATCCCAGTTTATTGCCCTCTTCCATTCCAATGAATATCAAATAGTGGGTGATTTACATTTCAAGTCTAGTCAGTTTATTTTTTATTTTTTCTGTAGCCCTACATCACCAATTTAGTCATTGTGGAGTCTTTAAAATCTGTAGAGTTCCCCCTTCGTCCTGAGACCCTAAAAAAATCTGCATGGAGAAGCCTGAGTGGGAAAAAAGCAACTGTCCTCCCCTAAAAAACGCCCACATAGGCTGTTTGTTAAAACAATTACGAGCTATATTTACGTTTGATAGTGGTGGCGCCCTCTTGTGGTCATAGTAAATATGACGGGAGCAAAGCAGGAAGTAAGGTCACCCGTGTATTCTGTCTGTTGCCAGGAGTGTCTGTTGATGTTTTATGTTGCATCAGTGAAGTAGTGTAAATGTTCTTGTTTGTGCTTTTCCTTGTTTCCTGTCTTCCTTTGTGTGTGTGTGTGTGTGTGTGTGTGTGTGTGTTCTGCTTTTTATTGCTGACTCGACATCTGGGGACAACTGACAAAGTCATTTGATGGTGCTCATAACATCTGGCCAAAAAGTTGAAAACTAGCCGGCTGACCAACACCGGCACATTTACAGAGATGTTAATGTTAAATGTGCGCTGGCCTAATGAATGAATGAATGAATGAATGAATGAAATGAAGGACAATATATGAGAGTCCCATATTTCCCTGTAAGGAGGACAGTTCGGACAGCCTGTTAAGGATCCCAACACGAAGGCGGAGGAAGGCGGGGGGCAGCCGTAAATGCCATGAAAATCCAGTAAAGAAGTAAGAAACTAACGCGGTTTAGACCCCGCCATACACTCTCAGAAAATGAAGTACATAATTGTACCTTTAGGGGTACAATGGCTTGTCACTGGGGCCGTACCCTCAAGGGTACAACAACTGTACCCTTGAGGGTTGCTTGGGAACATATATGTACCTTTTGACCCTCAAAAAGGTACATATATGTTCCTTGAGGTCCAACAATGAGCCCTATGGGGTACGTTAGTATAGATTGTACCTTGGGGGACAGAAATGGACCCCTACTGTACCCTTATTTCTGACAGTGTAGTGACCGGAGACATTTACATATCTGCAAGTTAAGGAGACACTCAGAAGGAAAGAGGACAAGGTGTTTCCCAAAGTGTTGACTTTTTCCCTTAACTCTTGTATTGTCTTCCCGTCAGAATTGAAAATCAATACTTCTGTTGAGGCTTTTAATCAATGTTTTTAACTTTTTCTTATGTTTTTGTCCCAGATTTCAACACTTTTTCCAACCATATTTATAGGAGATTACACCTATAAATGATATGTTTGAGTTAGCAAAGCAGAAATCAGGGATTATTTAGACTGAAATTAAAGGAATGGATGTCGATGATAATCACAGACTGGAATATGTCAACTTTTACTCAATACTATTTCAAAAACACTTCCATTTGTTTTACAACGCTATAAAATTGAATGCGACGCCCCAAAATTAATGAAGTAGAGATTTGTACTTTCCAAAGAGCGTTGTGTGGAATCAGTCATGTTATTTTGGGGAATTAAAAAGAACATTGATATAGGACAACGTCCGACAACATGAGGGTTAACCAATTGCCTGTTACTACTGCCCTGATTGTTCTTAGTGTCCGTACAGCTATGTTCAGTTCAACAACCTTCAACTAAAATACTCATCATTTAAATTAATAACTAGATGCCTTGTTATTGTGCCAGCTCAGTGCCACCACCCTGCTGTCATTACATTGCAAAATCAATCCCATCTTCAAACACTAAGTGGTGTGAATTCATGTGTCTGAAGGCTGTAATTACCACTGCAGCACATGTAGATGAAAGTGACAGCAGGCTCAAACATGACAGAACTACATCCTGAGACCTGGAGACCTCACACTTTGTTCTTCCTTTTGAATATTTTGGGGGAACTCCGCCGTCCCGGTGTCTTTGTCGGTTTGCAACCCAGTTCCTGACCTTTTCAGAGTTGCAGTATTATCTTATTTCCTCTATCTAAATACGTTGCTGCTTTTCATTTGTGCATCTGGATGCGAGTCGCGCTGACCTTTTCAGATGCGTCGCCCACATGCCGAGGGCGTCCTATCGTCTGGTTGACCACGTGGGACGGAAAACCGCATCTGACTTGGAAATGAGCCGTGAGATAACTTGGCTTTTGACTCCCAAATGTCAGTTGGTGGTGGAAAGCCTTGGGTCTCTGGAGAGGGATTTTATTTCTTTAAATTACATTTTTATACTCTTTATTGATCCCCCTCTATGGAGAAATTACAATTTACACTCTGTTGTTACACACTAAAAAAACAGGCCTGAAATACACACATGCACTAATGGGGAAATGTCAGACTGGGGGGGGGGGAGGCGCCAGCTGGACCAGCGCCCAGAGCGGTTGAGGGCGGGGGGGGGGGGGGGGGGGGGGGGGGGGGGGGGGGGGGGGGGGGGGGGTCTAGTGCCTTGCTCAAGAGCACCTTGGCAGTGCCCAAAAGAAAAACTGGGACTCTCCAGCTACCGGTCCGCACCCCGTGCTTTGGACCGTACGGGGACTTGAACCAACAACCCTCTGGTTCCCAACACAACACCCTACGGACTGAGCTACTGCAACCCCGAAAACATGTACACCCCACCCCAACCCCCGGAAGACGCTCAAATTCGGGACCTTTTTCTTTACCGCAATATCTTTGCTGATCAATGTGTTAATGTTGTTAACTGATTTTTAATTTAGTTTTACTCTTTTAATGATTTAATTAAGTCACATTTTATCCATTTAACCCGAGACTAGATTTATCTCAGTCACCAAAAACTAATCAGACATCTCAGTCTACTTTTTCCTCTGTGAAATTGAGTCACATTTTCTATCATACGCTACGTTTTGAGCCCTCTGAGGCTCCGGCTGCAGGCTACAGACTTTGCGTATAGCATTAGCTTGCCGGAGAGGATCCCCAGATGATGAAAGGCAGGGTTGGACGTCCGATTCCCGCCCTCTTCCGCGGGATTAAAGCCTGCGCTGATGTGCTTTCGCATGCTGTGACATGAGAGTGTGAATCCAACGTTACTCAGTTAGCGGTTGTGGATTTAAGGCAGAAGTATAAATCAGGTTTTACTCCCCGCTGCACTGCTTGCTACCAGAGCAGCATCAGCTGTGCCAGGAAGTTCAGGGACATGGAGGTTTGGGTCTAGGAAGAGATGTTGGTCTGTGGTTGTCCCACTTTGATTCTCTCTTGTTGATTTTTTTGTTTTTTGGCTTTAAGACAGAGAAACATACTGAGAAACATTCACTCTAAGAAATAAATCCGTAAAATAACAGAACACAAAGTTCTGGCGGCTCATTAAGCGTAATTAAAAACTAAAATTGAAGGAAAAACTCAGAACATTTTGTGTTATTTCAAATGTTATTTCACATTCTCTCCGATAAAGTAATTTTGATGCTCGTTTCAACGCTTCTTATTTACTTTTTTGGTGCTATTTTTACACAACATTTCAACGCTTTATGTTCCACTTTTAAAGCTTTTTTGAGGCTTTTGACGCTCCATCATCCAGGAACCTACTGGGGAAATGCAGACGGAGCACAGATAAAGTTCCCATGATGCAATCTGAAATATAAATAAACACAAATACAACTGGAAATCACTTTCTATGGACAAGTTCTCTTAGAAAACATACAGTCATACAACCCTTAATGAACAGACATTTCTTAAGAGCGTTCACATTGTCTGTATCCTGTTCATCATAGATCAACTTTAGTGTGTGTGTGTGTGTGTGTGTGTGTGTGTGTGTGTGTGTGTGTGTGTGTGTGTGTGTGTGTGTGTGTGTGTGTGTGTGTGTGTGTGTGTGTGTGTGTGTGTGTGTGTGTGTGTGTGTGTGTGTGTGTGTGTGTGTGCCATGTTTAGCTACATTTGTGGGGACCAAAAACTGTGAATACAGTATACTTGTGGGGACCTGACAGCTTTGTGGGGACAAAATGCTGGTCCCCTTACCGTTAAAGGGCTTTTTGAGGAATAAGACTTGGTTTTAGGAGTAGGGTTAGAGTTAGGTTATGGTTAGGGTTTGGGTGAGGGTTAAGGTTAGGCATTTAGGTTTGATGGTTAAGGTTAGGGTTAGGGTGAGGGTTAAGGTTAGGCATTTAG